>NW_007726741.1:366690-413341 GCF_000696425.1 Galeopterus variegatus
GACACGGAAAAAAAAAAAAAAAAAAAAAAAAAAAAAAAAAGTTACAACAAATAAAAACTGCTCTTATTATCAAAGCTTAGTTTAAAAGACTGAAGTCTACAGAAAAAAAACAACCCCCCCCCCCGCAAAAAACCTTGTCTTGATGGCAAACTAAAAGGTTGTTACACTTAAAAACAGTTACTAGCTCAGATCATATTAAGACTATTAGTAGGTAACTCTCTAGATATTTATAGGAATTATAAGCAGAAATTATAAAATAACATAACTTATAAAAGAAATGCAGCATTACAGAATCCAGGAAACATTAAAGAACTGCTCTCTTGCATTCTTACCGAGATAAAAGAGATATTAAATTTTATTTAACATAAATTTTATTTTATGGGAATACTGACAATTCCCTGAGGAGGCATTTGCAGAACTATGTGATTTTTTCTGTTTAATTTCTCTTCCCTGATCCAAATTAATGTAAACATGTAAATTTATTTTATACAGATTACTGAAAAATGTTAAGTGTGAAAAGCAATCATTAAAAAAATTATAATTAGTAATAATAAAAACAAAGGGGTGCTCTGGAACAAGAGGCTTTTAAAAAAAAATTCACAGTTTCAGTAAAAGTACCAAAATAATAGAAAAAATATAAGCTCTGACTCATACAGAAATAAAATTTCTTTTCATTTTAGCACCTTATACATCCAAAACATTAGTTACATTAGTACATGGAAGAAAACCTCACTGGAAATTGTATTTGGAAGCAGGATATGTGAACTCTCTAGCTCCTTTGAAAATCAACACATCACAGCATGCATAATATAGAACACTGGGTCAAATGATACCCAACATACATACCACTCCATTGTGGTGGACCTACAGAATAGATTATTATAAGTTAATGGACTTCAAACTATTGCACAAACACAAAAAGATATGCTGGAAATCACAAGTCTATTATTTTCTATAAACCTGATTACATGGTTTTACATATTGTTAAGAGAATTGATTCAGTAGGTTTTACAAAGCATATTTTTAAGACAACTTTGTTAACTTCTTTCTAATATTTTTTTCACATTTTTGAGTATTAATTTATACTATGTGATGTGCCTAGAAAACATTTCCTTAATAAACTGTTAATTTGCCTTTTTATTCTTCCATTTTAAAAAAATCTATCTTAAAATCGTTCTTTGGTGTCTAAAAGGTTTCAGTGTGAGTTAGGTTTTTAAATATAACTGTTCCCAAAGCATGTTTTTTAATGCCTGTGTCTTTTAAGTAATTCAATTAAGGAAAGACCTTGCCAAACTTAATGTTAAAAAGCAGGTAAAATAAAAAGCAGTAATAATAAAGTTTTAAAAAAACAAACCCCATCAAGCTAATATACTACAGGTCCTCAGGTAAGAGGGAAGCAGAATGTATGGTCCAATAATGTCAAGAGTAATTTATGAACTTATAAATTCAGAGAGCTGAGAGCCCTTTGAACATCATTTGGTCATGTAAGGTGTAGGTGGGTGTCAATGGTGGAGAAAATGAGTCAAGAAACACGATAAGGTTCTCAAGATCCTCCACGGCATCTGCACATTAACAGTAACTGTGACTGACTGGGAGCATTTAAAAAAAAATAATGGTGCTGTGCCCAAGATGTGTTTTTTTAAAAAATCCACAGAGTTTTGAAATGTAATTTGTTTACAAAGTAAGATAAATTATCATCATGCTTGTTCAGTGGAACTAGCATTGTTTTTCCGCAATAACAATTATAACTTTATAACTTGTTGTTTATATATCTGTTTCCATGCTAGATTGTGAATCATTTCTTTACATCAAAATACCCTGAGAACAGTGCTGGCATAATAATGTTTACTGAATATATGAATTAATGCATGAACCAACCAATAAATCAAAGACTGACTGAACGTCAGCAGCAAAAAAGACACAGGTAAGCCAAATACTTAATGTAAAATGATAGTTGAATTCTTTAGAAGAATGCTTTAACTGGAGCTTTTTCTTTGCTACACTGTCTATTATGAGTACGCAAAAACTAGGAAGAAGAAAAGCAGTCCCAGATGAATAAGGTGCAAAGAGATGACTGTCGTATTAGAAAATCTGAGATAATTGTTAAGGTACAACTAAAATACAAGGTGTTTTAAATGAAATATCAGATCTCAAAATGTTGCAAACTGTTGTGCTCTTGGGTACCAAACAAAAATTTTATATTTTATCCAAGAAAAAGGTGTGTATTTCAAAATTAGTAGAAAAATTTACATTATTTTATATTCTAAAACTGCTTACATTACTGATTAGAAAGTAGTTACATTTAAATTATAATAAAAACAATTTTACAGGTGGTTTCTAGGATTCATTACGTAAAATATGTAGGCAACTATAATTTTTTATTCTAAAATAGAATAGCCAGAAGATTTTGTATGAATTTTTATGAATTTAATGTAAGACTTTTTAATAAACAAAACCAGTCAAGTTTTTTAGTTATACCAAAATAATGTTAAGACAGAGTATGCTGGGCCAAATTAGTTGTCCATAAATTCAAATATTCTTCTCAAGGAAGGGTTCACATGAATGTACATAGCTGTCTTTCAAAAGAAAAAATAGATCAGAATGCCTAAATAGAAATAAAAGTTACCTTGCCTTCGTAGTTCATTTTTAACAGCTTCAACGCCTCCTGTTTTTTCAATAAAGTCATATATAACTTTTGATGTTTCTCTGTCTTTAAGTTGTGCCTCTGAGATTCCACATAAATCAAAAAGATTCTTCAGTTCTGGATCCAAATTATTCAGCTACAACAGATAAAATAACTGCTAACTATAAAATCTATCTAATTTTAGCTATAAAATTTAAAAAAATAAGCCTAATAAAATTTAATTCTCATTTCTGTCCTTACGAAATTATTTTAAGTTTATAAACTTTTAACATGTTTATATTATTTATATGCCAACTAAACTGTCTTATTAAAAAAAAAAAAAGCCTGAATAGATAAGAACAAATATATTTTCTATTTCATCCCACCACTTTTTGTTTCTGCCTTCAAAAAAAGGGCATCTCACTTAGATTTTTACTAACCCATTCCAAACTAAGACATTTCTAATGCTCATCCATTCTACCTTGTCCTAAATAAGATTTTAGTACAATCATGAATAAACACAAGAAAAGAAATCAATCTGAAAACTTGAAGGCAAGACCTCCTTGTAGCCCAAGCACCATGTAAAAGAGGCACTCAATATATGTTTGTGGAGTTAACATTGTAGTTATAACAAAAGTAACCAAAAGGATTTTTGACCCCAATCACAAATAATATTTTACTTCAAAATAACTTATCCACACTAATTAATTTTTGCCAGCAGTTTCACCTACCTTGCTCACAATGCTATAAAATAATGAATGATGAAATTGCCAAAAAGAATAGTAAATGAAAAAATCCAAGTAACTCAACAACTGGATATAAAAATTTAATTATACTTCTTTCCAATAATTTGGTATATATTCCCCTGAAATTCTTACTTAGCAGAAATAATTTTCTTCACCTAGTTTTCAAAACACAATGATTTTACTTAGATGGTATATAATGCCAAGGAGTAAAAACACTTTGTCTTTAAAGACTTAACCACGAATGACAGAGTAATACTATGGTTTCAAACCTCAGTGGTCGACATACATAAACACTAGCACATTCAAATAGACACTAGAATCCACAAAAATCAATAATAAAAATAAAAATTTAAAGACAGGGCATAACATTACCACATAATAAGAATAATAATGTGTATGGCTGGAAAAGATACTTACATCAAAGCCTGTATTAGGATCCCAACCAACATGTCCAATGTGCCTAAAGTAGAAGATAGAAAAAAATAGAAAAATAAAATGCACAAAGGGCATTTAAAACATAATATATATAATCCAATTCACCCTTTGATTTTTTGGCCTAAACTAACAGTTCTCACAGACATAAACTATATTCTGGAGAAAACTATGTACAAAGAGTCAGAAGACCAAGATTTTAGCCCTGGCCCTGCTACTAATTAAATCTTAGTATTTCTGCACAATCTCTCTGAGCATCTATTTCCTTAACTGTCAAATTGGCATAAAAATACAAGCATTATATATATGAGAGGATAGGAGTTTTACAATGAGCTAATGAAATAATGCATGTGAAAATGCTTGAACTATGTCATATAAATAACAAAGGTACTTATAGAGCAAAGTGAGAAATCATTCTCATGTCTGACAATTAGTTGAACAAACAACTTTTTCTAATTTTTTTTTCTGACGGACGAAAAAGTAGATAAACTTAAGATTCACAAAACAACTATTGAGCAATTGCCTTAAAAAAAAAACCTAGAGCTAAAATGGTATGCAAGTGATAAATGTAAGCATACTCCCAAAAAGGAAACAAAATATTCTAACAAGTTCAAAATCAAGAGTGGCAATAAATAAATCAACACTATAGATAAAAACAACAAAAAAACTGTCTTACTGGAAATTGCTTGGCGTTCCAATATCGGCCTTGGTTAATCTCTTCTTTTTAGCTTTTCCTTTCTTCTTTTCTTTGGTATGGGAGATGTTGTTGACTTGTTGACCATAAAATCTATTGGTTGTGATTTCTGGATTTTTTATGTCAACTGTAGCCATGGGTAGATTAGGACCTGCAAATAAAGCCAAAATAATATGAAATATAACTTAAGATAATAATTATATATAATCACAATTTATAATTTAAATATCTTTTTCTGAAGTAGGATCATTTCATTACTATAAATTATTCAAATTTTAATTTAACCTGTACACTAGTTTTTTATAAATAATACAATACCGTCTAAATTTCAAAAACCTATAATAAATTCTTAAACACAATAGTATAGATGCACTATTTCAAAGAAAACTTGTATTTTTAAAACATTAAATCTCATAAAGAATGTGAACTTTCAACTAGAATTCAAATTTAACTGCTCTAGGGCCGGCCCGGTGGCGCACTGGAGAGTGCGCCGCTTGGGAGCGCGGTGGCGCTCCCGCCGAGGGTTCGGATCCCATGTGGAGACCGGTTCCCGCTCACTGGCTGAGCGCGGTGCGGGCGCAACACCGAGGGTTGTGATCCCGTTACCAGTCAGTAAAAAAGACAAAAAGGAAAAAAAAAAAAAGAAACAAATTTAACTGCTCTAATCTCTTAAATTTTGACTATAACAGCCTCAGACCCTACACACTGCTCATTGGTAAAGTGGGATATATCATATAACAACAAGGATAAAGAAAGTAAACGAAGCATCTACACTGTTCTAAATTTAAAGAAATCTAGTCTTACCTCTTTGTTCCATCTTTATTAATTAATGAGGAAAAAAGTACTTATAAAATTATTACCATTTTTTTCCTAAACTATCATACTTCAGTAATATTTTCCCCATCAGTATATATATATACCTTGACTATCAAAAGTACAGAGTTCAAAAATTTTAACTGCAAATTTAAGCTCATCTTCCACACAGATCAGTATTAAAACATCTCAGACACCTTCAGATATTATCAATAGCATCTTCAGAAGTGACACTAAATCGAGCACAAAACTTTATAATTCACAAAAACATTCTTATTTCTGTAAAAGCATTAAAGTCTGAATGCAATAGTATTCAACTTCAAAATTTTTTACATATTTAACTAAAGGGCAATACATGTTCCTTAGAGATCCCATTTAATACCGTCATGTGTTGCTTAATGATTAGGGATACATTCTAAGGAATGCATTGTCAGGCAATTTTGTTGTTCTAAAAACATCACAGAGTTTATTTACACAAAGCCTGCCCTCCTATAATCTTATGGGACCACTGTTGTGTATGTGGTCCGCTGCTGACCAAAACATCATTATGCAGTGCATGACTGTGTATGATTCTCTGATAAAACCTCCTATCAGAACAGGTTCCTCTGAGATTAATACATTAATGATGACTTTCAAATTGTATTAAATATTATCACCATTGTGTAGAAAGAATTAAATACTATCACCGTTGTATAGAAAGAATTAACACAGCAGGCTTGAGAACTACTCTTCTTAGAAAGGAAGGGTGCAAAGTTGGCCCTCAGTTGGCATCTGGGAAGTCGGATTACAAGAGAGTTCCCACCATTCCCTGATAAGGTGGGCTCACCTGTGCCTAAACTGTTTGTGCTAATATGTGGTTTATCCTGAACACCTGCTTTCCTTTTGGGACTACAGAATCTTGGTATGTGCTAGGCAGAGTATCCCTATATGACTAGCCCCGGATAAAAACCCTGGGCATTTAGTCTCTAATGAGCTTTTTGTTTAGACAATATTTCACGTGTTGTCCCAATTCATTACTAAAAGAATTAAGCACATCCTCTCACTTGACTGGGAGAACTCTTGAAACCTTATATGTGGTTTCCTATGGACTTCATTCCATGTGTCTTTCCCTTTACTGATTTTGTTTTATGTCTTCTCATTCTAATAAACCTTTGGAGTGAATATAACTATATACTGAGTGTAAGGAAAATTGAAATATAAATGATCAGGATCCCACAGCGGTTCGGAACCTTGCCAAGCATGACCTAGCCTGTTTAATGTAAATATGCACATGAGCACCCAGATATCCCTTGGTTGCTGTTTGATGTAATATAAGCACGTGCGCCCAGGTGTTCCTTGGTTACTTTCTGATGTAATTGCGCATGTGTGCCCATGTGTTCTTTGGTTAACTGACTTGCAAAGTATAAAGGACACACAGCTCTGATACACAGGGCCCTTGAGATGCCCCAGGAGGCCATCAGGGCAGCTGCTGCTAGCTACCTGAGCTTGCATCTGAATATAGTCTATTAATTTTTACCCACGGCTCCCAGAATCTTTTTCCTATTACCTAGCTCGTGGACCTACACGTGAGGGGGTTGTGACCCAGTCTGCACAACAGGTATGAAGGGTCTGTAGGCCCTAGCCTGACACTGAGTCTTGTGAGAGTACTTCTAGTGAATTACCAACCATGAAGACGGTGTTGGGGACCCCAAAAAGAATCAAAGAATTGGCAAATAGAAATCTCAAGAAATTATAGTCTAATGCATATTAGGTGATCATTAAATGCCAATTTGAGTATAATTAATTATGATGAAAACCTCAAATGTATCATATTCACTAAGTTTTCTAAAAGAAAAAATTTACCTACATGAGTAAATTACATAAAAACTATTTTCTCTCTCTCAATTCTACTATTAAAGATAAAATAGAGCTAAAACAAAATTATGAAAGCGATCTGCCACCTTATCAGACAAGTAAACAATTTGGAAAGAAGACTATTTTTAATATCACCAGAATTCAGCTATTTTCCCTCAATATTCAAAGTCTATTTTCATATAAGTATAATATGTAAATCATCTAAGTTTGATTTATGATTTCATAAATTATAAATCCCATAGTAAGTTGTTGATATCGGTAAGAAATAAAGTAGTTCTTCTTGGAAAAAAATGGAAACTGGTGAATTATACAGACAAAATCATTAAAAGGTTTTTCATTGTCAAGGAATAATCTGAAAATAATTGGATGAAGAAGTAAAGGTTAGTTAAGCAATACAGAATGACTTGAAAGGCTGATTAAATAGAAGATAAAGACTTGGATTTTCAAAATGTTTTCAGACATAAGATTTCAGCATTTATTGTAGTTTCACAGAATAAGGGACTTACTGAGAATATTGAGAATTCAGGGGTTAGAGGGTTAAATTGGGGTCACACTCATACTTTCATAGACTTATCTAGTGATCTGTTTTTACTTCTCATTCTTCCCTTTCTACCCTCTCTTTTAACTAATCTTTACCAACCAGTATCAACACCACCACCTACAATAACATGCTACAAATTAATGTTTACTCTAATAGAATTTAAAAATTAACTAAGACAGATTTAGGAGTATCAAAGTTAGACACTCTTTTTAATCATACCACCTTTCCTAAAACAGGTGTTCAAAGAGCAACTATAATGGAACAACCATACTCACTTAAAAAATAAAAACAAAAACAAAAAACAACTATAATTAGCTTTTTAGGAAAAAACAAAAGGTTTTTTATGCTGCTTTCACTTAAAGCAATCTATTATAGTATGGATGACCTAAATGGAAACAGAGTTGTGTAAAGTTGTTTAATGGTTTAAATTATCCAAGCTAGTAACTTTCTGGGCAAATAAGTTAAAGTTCTTGTAAGCCTGACTTCTAACTCACTAGAGGAACTCACTAACAATGTTTAACTCATACTGCAGACTGTTTCTTTTCCTCCCTCTACCCAAATGTCAGGCATGGATATATTGTTATTGTTGTGAAAATATAAGGAAAATGGTCAGGGCCTCTTGGATGTTTGGAGTCTTGCCGAGTATCTGAGGTGGGTTTGCGTGTGCACATGGGTGCTCCTTGTTATTGTATAATGTTATTGCGCATTTGCATCCAGGTTGCTTTTTGGGGTGGGGGGGGGGGAATTATGGACTTGAGTATAAAGGACTAACGGTGCAGATGCACGAAGCTTCTAGAGGATGCTCTGGGAAGCCATATTAGGTCAACTGCTCCTAGCTCTGAACAAAGCCAATTATTTCTTCACCCATAGCTCCAAGGACCTTTTCCTATTACATAGCTCGTAGACCTAGGGTTTGTGACCCAGTCTGGACAGCGGGCTCAAGGGATCTCTGAGACCTAGCCCTAGCTCTATAGTTATGCATCTAGCAAGTAATTTATAAAGCCGTGGCATTATCTCTTTAAAATCATTATAGATGAATTTCATTAGTACTAGTTAAAACATCATTTAAATAAGTCTACATTAAAAAATCCAGATTACAGAGATGTACAGAAAATTAGTATTAACTGAAAAATTAGAGTTTCTTTTCTAAATCTCTCATTTCATACATGAAAGCTAAAAACAAGTCAGGTGACCTGTATAAAGTCACACAATTAGTGACAGAGGCAAAGGTGAACTCTGTAATCTTGGTTTCTAGATCACTATCCTTTCTATTAATTATTCTACCTTTTGCACAAAAGTCAAACTACAAGCTGACTGACAATGCTAACTTTACAAATATCATCACACATTATTTCTTTAGCAATTTATCAGTTCTCTCAGTTTGCAGCCCAACAATTCATCATTCAACAAATATTTACTAACTTTCAAAATTTAGAAGAAAAAATTTTCTACATATTCAAGAGATTAGGTACTTTGTTATTTCTGTTGCTTACAGTTTAAGTTTAAAATGGTGTTTCTAAAGTCTAATTAAATATCTGTTTCAAAAGTGACACACTAAAGAATAATAACGTGTATAAGTACTGAATCATTTTTAAATAAACTTTACAAAAGACTTGATAACAGATTTAATGACTTAAGTCATTTTTAGTAAAGTTTATTCCATTTATGATATTATACTCATCCTAAGAACACCTACTAAGTAAATATATAATGTAGGGGGCTATTTTTTTTTTTTCTTTTTCAAAAAACAAATCACAAATTACCTCCTTCTGATTAAGGACAGCTGCCACAAAAATGGTTCTTGAATATTCTTGTGAACAGACATTTCTAGTTAATTATAAATCTAAAAGAACAAACTAAAGTTTCCTTTTAATTACATAAAAATCAGAGAACTCTCACCAAGGTAAAATAGTTGAGAAAGAGGTGGCCCAGAGGCCTCTTATGTCAAGCAGTCATAAAGCTGAGAACAAATCACTGGGAATTATACAAGCTAAAATGTGAGATTGACCAATTAAAAATTTACAAGTTAATGAGGAAGATACTGAATTGCATTTTAGTAATATATAAAGTGTCTTTTTAATGTTATAATTTAAAATGGTCTGGTAAACTGACCATCTAAATGAGGATCTGACAAAAAGCACCTGCTTGGATACTGCACGATATCACTAAGGCGCCCCTGCCACCTAGTGGTGGTGCACCAAATACAGTAAAATAATAACACTGCCTCCAAAAGAATGGTCTCACATAGAGAGAGAGCAAGACAACCAACTGCAGAGCAGGAAAAAATATTAAAATTCCTATCAATAATTATTTGTTTCACTATTTATTGTGTAGGTAATATATTAATACCATATTATATTTAATAAATAAGTACACAAATATTGGCAATACACGCTAGATAATTTTGATCTTTAACAACATTTTTTATTTTTCAACTCCCCATTTATTTAATGAAAAAAGTTTGGGACCATTGAACAAAGAGTTAAAACTATGAAACTAAAGACTTAAAACAAACAGCAATCTCAGAGAAGAAATTACATTTAATTATGAGTGACCCTCTTAGTAGGGGTAATAAAATTGTGAGACATCACTGTTACAAAGAATTTTCAAATTCTATCTATCCATGGAAATTAGGTGCCTCTTCAGAAATACATTTTACATGTACTGCAAAAATTAAATGTTTTAAAAAATAAACCATTTACAACCTTAACTTTAATTATATGATCTGTACAACATCTACACTTTAAATCTCGGGTTACTTCCCCCAAAGTTTTTAGATGCCACCCCTAGGAAGCCTTCCCCACTGGTACTCAATATATGTTCACCAAATTCAAAATAATTTAACAAATCCAAAAAGAGGTTAAAACACTGGGCACACATCAAGGAAAAAAAATTCTAACACTGAATTAAAAGCTCATAGAGGAATGACTTGTGACTCATCTGCTCTGCTTCCTCTGCCTCTTCCACATACTAACTGCATATCTTGAGACATGTTACTTACCCTTCCTAGGTCTCGATTTCTCCTTCAAAATCATTTTGGCATAGCACAGTGGTTAAGGGGCCAAGCTCTAGAGTCAGATCACTTCAAGCTGAACCCTCTCCACCACTTACTAGTTATGTGATCTTGATCAGGTTACCTATTTGTGCCCCAGTTTCCTCATATACAAAATGGGGATAATGGAAGCTACTTCAAAAGGTTACTGAGCAGCCTGGCAGGTAGTAAATGATCACTAAATAGTAGGTGCTATTATTATTATTGTCATAATCTTCATCATAAGTAACATTTAATCCCCACAGAAGCCCTACAAAACAGTTAAGTATTAATATTTCCATTTAAAAGACAAAGTCAACATATACAATACTTGACACATGGTAAGCACTACTGAAGGTAGTTAGCCATTTTTTTAAAATGAATAACAAGGTAAATAACCCAAAATTCAATACAGTAACATTTGGCTCATGTTTTTATGTCAGGCAAACAAGTTTAAGGACAAAATCAGAAGGCAATGTATCTGTTTAAAAGAGACAAACCCCTGGGGCTGGCCCGGTGGTGCACTGGATAGTGCGCCGCTTGGGAAGCGCGGCGGCGCTCCCGCCCGAGGGTTCGGATCCCACATACAGACCGGTTCCCGCTCACTGGCTGAGTGAGGCGCAGGAGCAACGCCGAGGGTTGCAATCCCGTTGCCGGTCCCCGGTCTGGTACAGGGGCAACACTGAGGGTTGCGATCCGTTGCCGGACACGGAAAAAGACAAAAGAAAAAAAAAAAAAGAGACAAACCCCAATAATCGTCATATATTAAGAACTTTGTATTATGTAAGTTTTTCCTTGAATAATCACTCTAAGTTCTGATGAGAGGATGTGAGATCCTTTTAAAAAGAAGCAGCTATATTTATTCCCCATTATAATGAACGTTCCTGGAGCAATCCTTCTTTACCTACATAGGATTAGGGACCCCATTTAAATGTGATGAAAGCCACAGATCCTCTCTCTCCAAAGAATAGAACATAAATTATAAAATTCAGCACAAAATCTCAGGAAGGGTTTATGAAGTCCAGGATGAGAATCTCTGACCTGGAGATCTGGAACCTTTATCTTTGTATCTTGGTATTTCGCTTTTACTCTCTGGTATTCAGTATTCAAAAAATAATACAAATGAATTTATAATTCTTCAAGTGTTCATTATCAAATTAAAGGAGGTTACATGCAGCTAAAATTAGATCTACACATGCCAATCACAGTAAGTATTCATTTTGAAAGGGGCTTCACATAACACATAAACAAGGTAAAATAGCTTTTTAAAATAAGAAAAAAAGATCAGTCTTAAAGAATGAAATTAACAAATATACTAGACAAAATTTACTGCCTATAGGGAAGATTTTTAAGACAAAACTGTACAGTTTCTAAACAGTCAGCTGTGAATACAGAATTAAGATAAAAATATTGGTAGTCTTACCTCTATGTATTTTTCCTTTGTGCCGGAAAAAGGCCAAAGAATAGTATGTTTCCTAAGTCTCACCTGTCACTCATTAATTTAAAATAAGAACATAATGAGCTATAGTGTTTAATCACTGATACTAAATATTAGTTATTAATATGTAGTACATATTTCTAAAAGGATCAAACCTTAATCTAAAATCTTTTTGATAATTACCAAAGAGCTTACCATTTGGGGGATCCCGTCTTTTTTCTGTTAGAAAATAAATCAGAAGAATATTATTAGACATATGTAAGAGAACATCAAAATAAAATAATTCACTTAAACTCTGTCTTATCCCTAAGTTGATGTACAGGTGATTAAGGAAGTTTTCTCTGAAAAACTGACATTTAAGCATGCATCTAAATAAAGTGTGGACGGGAATAATACACTCTGAGGCCCTAAGGAGGGTACAGCATGAAGAAACTTCATAAAGACTATACTGGAGTGAGCAAAAGGAACAGTAGAAGGAGACAAGTCAGAAGGAGAGTCAGGGACTGGAACATGTAAGGTCCTACAGTCCATGGTTAAGAACTATAGAGTTTATTCTTTATATGACATTTAGCTCTTACAAGGTTTTGAATAGGGCAAGTGACATGATCTAATGTAGGTTTTTTAAAAGTTTACTCTGGCTAATGTATGGAAAAGAGATAGAATGGGGAGACAGAGTAGGAGCAGGGAGACTAGTCAAGCAGCTAAGGGCAGTAGTCCAGATGACAGGTGCTGGTGGCTTAGATTAGGATGGTAGCAGCAGAGGTGGTGAGAAATAAATACGGGACATATTTTTGAAGGCAGAGCCAATGGAAATCCCTGATAGAATTTATGAGACACCATAGTGAGCCTGAGTGACAAAGTGGAGAAAAATGTCTTTTACTAAGAAAGGGAAGGCTAGCAGAAGAGCAGAAACAGGTCTGAGTGGGACTGGTGTTTGGGGATAGGAGACATGGACCAAATATTCTCAGACATATTAATAAGTCTGAAGGCTATTCTGACATTCAACTGGAACATGTAAGGTCCTACAGTCCATGGTTAAGAACTATAGAGTTTATTCTTTATATGACATTTAGCTCTTACAAGGTTTTGAATAGGGCAAGTGACATGATCTAATGTAGGTTTTTTAAAAGTTTACTCTGGCTAATGTATGGAAAAGAGATAGAATGGGGAGACAGAGTAGGAGCAGGGAGACTAGTCAAGCAGCTAAGGGCAGTAGTCCAGATGACAGGTGCTGGTGGCTTAGATTAGGATGGTAGCAGCAGAGGTGGTGAGAAATAAATACGGGACATATTTTTGAAGGCAGAGCCAATGGAAATCCCTGATAGAATTTATGAGACACCATAGTGAGCCTGAGTGACAAAGTGGAGAAAAATGTCTTTTACTAAGAAAGGGAAGGCTAGCAGAAGAGCAGAAACAGGTCTGAGTGGGACTGGTGTTTGGGGATAGGAGACATGGACCAAATATTCTCAGACATATTAATAAGTCTGAAGGCTATTCTGACATTCAACTTGAGTAGACAGAGTCTGAAGGTCAAGGGAGAGGTCAGTACCAAAGATAAAACTTCAGGAGTCATCAGCATATGGATAGTTTTCAAAGCTATGGAACTTGATGAGAGCACAAAGAGAATAAGAATATCCAGAGAACTCTAAGCACTGGGACCAGAAAAATACTGAAAAGCTACAGCCAATTAGGTAGGAGGAAAGCCAGGAGAATTTCTATGAATTCTTTGCATTCATATTCTTAAATACAAGGTTTGCTCAGAACAAAACACTATTTTTGACTTGCCAGAAATATTAGCAAAATAGTGTTTAATTCACACAGTACTCTTCAGACTATATTCGGAGTACTATGTTCAAATGTGAACATAATATTTTGATATAGATATAAAAAGCTATATAGTGGATTCAGAGCACAGTACTCAGGATAAGTCTATAAACCATCATAGGAATATTTCAAGAAACTAGGACAGGTTAGAATAAAGAAAAGACAGTGTAAGGACATGATAGATGGCTCCCAATACTAAGCGGCCACGGAGAGGCAAAGAAAACAGACTAATTGTTTGTTGCTCCCAAAGTTGGGCCTCATGCGCCTAAGTTAAAGAGAGGTGAAGATGGAGTTTGACTCGGCATGAAAGGATACCCAATGATGACCCAGCTGCCCCCCTAACGCTATGATCTTGGTGCTTCTGAAACACTTTGCCTAAAAGTTTAGGAACTACAGTTTTGAGTATCCCTAATATGAAAATCTGGCATCCAAAATGCTCCAAAATTCAAAACTTTTTGAGTGTAGACATGATTCTCAAGAGAAAACTTATTGGATCATTTCGGAATTTAGATTTTCAGATTAGGGATGCTCCACCAATATGTACTCTGCAAACATTCCAAAATCTGAAACATTTCAGAAACATTTCTGGTCCCAAGCATTGTGGATAAGAGATACTCAACATGTATATAAAACACGATTCCTGTGTCAGGTAAAAGATACCTCTAACTTACCTATCAATTTCAAAATCAATTATTTCATATTTTAAGAAGTATTTTTTATTATGTTTCATAATGAAAATGTCTTGTTTTTACTAAAAGGACCACAGAGAGTCCCTGGCCTACCACCACAGCATACCATTGAAATAGGCAGTAAACCACAATTAATCCTAAAGTTGAGGTTTCAATACCATAGCATTAAATCCTTTCCTCGCATAAAATCAAGTGGTAAATGTCCTTGGCCCCAAAAAGTAACAAAATATAATTGGCCCCTAATAATCTTCCTATTCACTAATTATAAGCAGAATATAATAAGATGGTAATAGTGAAGCAACAACTTAGATAACTTTATTTTCATTTTTACCTCACCTGCCTCTTGGAAATCCACTAAAATAACAACAAAGATGTATAAAATGGAATAAATGCTTTTACATTTCTGTTTTCTGCATCCAGCATCTTCCTTTTTCTGGGCTTATCCCCTCTTACTCATAAAGAACATCCTTGAATACAGTGATCTTTAAACTGGGGTAACATGTACCCCTGGAAGTAGAGAAAGACTTTTCAAGGAGTATAAGGGCATGGCTAGTTATAAGGGGATCTACCTGCCAACCCAATCTCAACTCCCAAATGTTCTCTCACCTAAAACTGATCTGCTTAAGATGACTGTTCTGGAGAGATTCACCTTTCCGAATCACACTTCTCCACCTTACAAAAGAAAGTCCTAGTACACTGTTGTCAAAACATAGTTTAAAACTCTATACTATCCCGCATCATTCTCAAATTGTTTTATATGTGTTAGAGTCTCATGCATTAAACTAAGTTCCTTAAAGTTTCATAACACACAACATTAGGAACAAAATAGAGAAGAGGTAATGTTTACAGATCCTGTCGGCAACTGCTTATTTGCTTCTAAGTTTGCCTAAAGTCTTTGTTTACAAAGTAAAAAAATACTTTAAAAAATTTAAGTTACAAACAATGACATTAAAAATGCAAATTTATGAGTCAGTATATATGGAACTTTATCAGCAAAAATGGTTATTGGAATGTGTCCTTTGGCAAATCTAAAAAACTTAGTTCTCAGTAAAAATATGTTTTTTAAGGTTGGGATTGCCAAACTTTTTTGGTAAAGAGCCAGACAGTAAATATTTTAGGTTTTGAGGGCCATATAGTCTGTGTTGCAACTATTCAACTATGTTGTGGCAAAAAAGCTGACAAAGAGAATATGTCAAACAATGAATATGTATAGCTGGGCTTTAATAAAACTTCATTTACAAAAACAGGCAGTGGACCACAGGGGTGTCCCACAAGCCATAGTTTGCTGGCCCATTTTAAGTAATTAAAAAAACAAAAAAGACAAAAAAAGTTACCAGATTTCCTTTGTCGCCGGCCCAACAGGTCTGTAACTGCTTTTTGGAATTTTTTTGCTTCTTCTTCATTGGCAAAATTAAGAGCAACTTGACAAGTCTGAAATATTTTCATCAAAAAGAGCAAACAACAAAGTGCATGAATTTAGCTTTATATAACAATGATGATGACCAACAAGTACATTTCCAAAAAAGGAAATGTTGAATTTACCTGCAGAACAAAATCATTTTATGGTCTGAATAACTTAAGGCAAAAAGCACGGAGAAGGTAAAGTAAAAAACTACTGTTAGAGAGAGTAGAACTGTGGTAACTAGAGGCTTGGAAAGGGGAAGGAGGAGGAGAGATAAGAAGAGGCTTGTGGATGAGCACAAAATTACACCTAGATAAAAAATAAGTTCTAGTGGTATACAGTAGTGCTGGGCATCTATAATTAACAATAATTTACTGTACGTTTTCAAATGGCTAGAAGAGAGGAGATATTCTCATTACAAAGAAATAATATGGTTTTGTGATGATGAACATGCTAATTATCTGATTTGATCATCACACATTGTATACATGTACTGAAATATAACTCTATACCTCTTAAGTATGTATATTCAATATGTGTCAATTAAAAAATAAATTCCTTTATAATAAAGAAAAAACTTGAGAATTAAAAAAAAACCCAAAAACTAGTATTAGAAAAGCTTCCTACCAAAGTAGACACTCAAATAATACTGTAAATTGAATACTTTATTTTTAGCGAATAAATAAAATAGTAAATTGAATATGCTCCTTCAATAGGGCTTTATAAATAATTTGGATTAGAAATGCAAACAATGGAAAAGTTAAACATGGCAATAAAAGAAAATATGACTTACATCTCCAGCAAAGGTATGAAAATATCCTCTAGGACTATTATATACAAAGTTATTGTACAGCTCTTGTTCCCACAATAGTTTCCCATCCTAAAAAAAGTTAAAATTAAAATAAGAACTACCAAAAAACAATCCCTAGGAATGAAACAAAGCAGATGACTCATACTAAGGGAATTATTTATATTAACCATAACATTTATATACATATATATTACATATATGTACAGTATATGTGACATCACATAATTTAATCAATGATTTCTTAAAAACAAAAGAGTAAACAATGGATAACGTTTCTTTCATAAAACCTACATATCAAATGAGTTTAATTCAGTATGCTAAGATATAATCTCATTAACTAAACATTTCCAAATACAGATACTTGGTCAAATATTAGATCATCAATGTTACATAGAAGGAATAGGATACTTTTGTACATTACTGACTACCAATGCATAGTTCCACCAGCAACAGACTGTGTACTATCAAATATTACAGAAATACTTCATGCACTTTCCCTCTATTTCATAGATGTGGGAATGTCAAATATACCTTCTCTGTACTGCTCATTAACAATCTTCGAATTCCTATCTTTTGCAGAGCAGCCTCCTAATTAAATATTGGTATTAGTAGTATCAATCATGCTGCAGAAAGACTGATGCTTAAAACACATCAAGGTTAAACTATGGATAAGATAGCCATGGATGGTTGCCATATTTATCGTAATAGAAGACATATATTTAACCTTAATACCAAAGATGGCTAAACTGTGAGTGTTCAGCAATGGTTATCTACAATGGGAAATAAGAGGTTAGAGAAACATAGATAACCATTGCCCTATTCTGAAATGCAAGGTTCCACCTAGGTCATAATTTTAAAATATGTAAAATACACTGTACACAAATGACCAGTGTAATGTAATTCCTTTCTTCTTAGTGAAGTTGTATGTGTACTACATTTCTAAACAGTGCTTCTCATTGGTGATGAGAAATATATCAAAGCACTTAGGGGTCTCACTATGCATGTGTTCCCCATCCCCCAGAATCACTGCAATAGTAGGTCACTGTTAGTAACAGGAACATGTCACATCTCTCAGCTGTCTTGGGATATGGAAAAGTAGATGTTAAGAAGCACTAATTTACAAAATACAGTGATTTAAATCTCATTTAATCTCAGAGAATTACTTTGTAACAGAGCCAGATGGTTATCCCATTTTACAAATAAAGAAGCTGAGGCCCAGATGTAGAAAAGTTTAACTATAATCTATCTGATCATATTGGTGCCTGGGAGTTCAAAACCAGTTTTAGTTTTTTGTAATTAAAATCCCATTACACTAATTGCCACATATCAATACTAACCATGGAGGCTTACCTAAAGAAAGGTTTTAAAATAAATAATAGAGACTTCACCGGAATGAAATGATAATTACTTTTATGGCAACTCTAAGAGATGAACACTTGACAAAGGACATCAAATCTATGATCATTTTGATTTACGATTGAGTAAGGGGTATAAAGTTGTAAAAATTGGAATATACCCATGATAAGAAACAAAATAAGGAAAAATGGGTAGCAAATAGTTTTATAGATACATTGTAATACTTTAAACCTGGTCTTAAGTAAATAACAGTACATACCAAGCTAAAATATTCTTTAGTTGTTTCCTGAAAGGACTATGTATGCTAGTCTATAATGGGCAAAATGGAATAAAAGGGTGCCATTAGAAAAAAAGAGAATATGTGAGAAAGCTCAAGAACCAAAGGCATAATTTAAAAAACAAAACAAAATGTTATGCATAGTGGCAGTGGAAAGATAAAATAGGGAACTATTCATGTTCTGGCTTAGGACATGTTCCCATTAGGTCACAATGTCCATACTTCAATATCTAAACCCAAGCTTCGTCCTTTTAATATTAGTTTAAGTACAATTTAAATAATACATATAGGATAAACAAATCTATACTAAATTATAATTGAAGCAGAAAACCTAATCACCTACAGTTTGAAGTAAAAGCAAAACAAAACTCACCTTAATGTCAAATATTCTTAAAAAATAAGATCTCTGTGGATTGTCCTTAACAAGACAAGCAACACCACTGCACTTCTTTGACCACATACAATTCCGATCTGCTGCATATAACTGTACCACTGCCGAAGACATGGTCTGCAAAATATAAAATTTATAGTTATTATGTTCAAAATAATATTCAGATGACCACAGACCCTGCCGACATCTTGACTTCAACACCAGAAACACCAAATCAGAACCGCCCAGCTAATAAGCTGCTCCTGAATACCTGACCCACAGAAACAAGGAAAATATAAACATTTCCGGTTATTTTAAGCCACTAGTTTTTGAAGTAATTTCTTCTGTGATAATAAGTAACTAATACAATAACCATATGACAGTAATTACTGAAAACTACCATTTATTGATGCTTAAAATGTGTCAGGAAGTGTGCTGAATGCTTTTAAATATAACCTCATTTAATTTTTATTACTACTATGACCTCACTTTGTACTTGAGAAACCCAATGCTAAAAAGGATAAGTAATTTGCCTAATTGTCACACAGATAAGTGACAGAGCTGAAGTTCCAATCCAGGCGATTTGTGACTTCATATCCTGTATTCTTACCCCCTGTACTGTTTCCCAATAAAGAGAACATTTAAGCAGTGATGTACTAGTATCAGTAAAGACTGACTTCTATAAAACTGTTGAGCACTTTAGTGTAAGCATTAAGCCAAACATGAAAGCAAGATTTGTGGTTACTAATTAAAATGCTAGATACTTTAAACTTTTTATCATCCTGGAAGGTAGATTATATCTCCTTTTTTAGATGGCAAAATTGAGGGAAAAAGATTTTAAGTTATTTGCACAAACGGCCACACAGTGTGGAAGCTATACCAAGATATGAAAAACTATCTGAGTGACTATTGTCTCAATGTTCCCAATTATAGTACCCTTTTAGATGCATAGGAGAGAAGCTAATTCACTACATGCAATGGATACCTTAAGACATTAGGGTTTTCCACTACACCAATTTGCCACCTTCTTCATGACTGTATCATGAAACAATGGAAATTTCCATTTTATTCTAAATTTTTCATTTTACTCTAAATTCAGTCTTACTTTCTGGAAAGTGATACACACATAGTGATACAGCACTTACAAATCCTCTTAAAGCAAAAATCATGTTTTCTGATCTAGTAATCTCACTCCTAAACTAGAAATTAAGGAAGTAATTTAGAAGATTAAAAAATGTTTGTTTTGGGGCCGGCCCGGTGGTGCACTGGATAGTGCGCCGCTTGGGAAGCGCGGCGGCGCTCCCGCCCGAGGGTTCGGATCCCACATACAGACCGGTTCCCGCTCACTGGCTGAGCGAGGCGCGGGAGCAACACCGAGGGTTGCAATTCCGTTGCCAGTCCCCGGTCCGGTACGGGGGCAACACTGAGGGTTTTGATCCGTTGCCGGACACGGAAAAAAGACAAAAGACAAAAAAAAAAAAAAAAATGTTTGTTTTAGTATTCACATAAAAAGGAAATATTTCGGGCCGGCCCGGTGGCGCACTGCGTTAGTGCGCCGCTTGGGAAGCGTGGAGGCGCTCCCACCGAGGGTTCGGATCCCACATACAGACCATTTCCCGCTCACTGACTGAGCGAGGCGCGGGGGCAGCACCGAGGGTTGCGATCCCGTTGCCGGTCCCGGTCCGGTCCGGGGGCGACACTGAGGGTTGCGATCCGTCGCCGGACACGGAAAAAGACAAAAAAAAAAAAAAAGGAAATATTTCATATGGATATATATCATGTTTTTTTTTGTTTTTTTTTTTTTCCCCGTCTTTTTTTGTAACCGGTAAAGGGATCACAACCCTTGGCGTGGTGTCGTCCGCACCGTGCTCAGCCAGTGAGCGCACCAGCCACCCCTATATAGGATCTGAACCCGTGGCGGGAGCGCCACTGCGCTCCCAAGCGCTGCACTCTCCCGAGTGCACCACCGGTGCCGGCCCTATCATGGGTTTTTTAATAGAATTTAAATAACCAAAAATAGAAACTGATTAAGTAACTATGGTACCTCAATTCAATGGAATTTAGGCATTATAATAAAAACAGACTACATTAAATTTGGAGATATGTTATTTTGGGTTTACTTAACTATATGCCAGGGACTGCCCTCCTTTGATAAGAGGATTCTAAAGAATTACTGTATACACAAATCTTTTATAACAATACTAAAGTCAGAAATGTAAGATCAGTGTATTGTTAGGGATCAAAATCTCATGAAAGAATTTTTCAGATAACAGTGCTCAATGTTATGTTTTTAACTTAAAAACAAACTCATCTTGGAACTTTACATATGGTCATGAGCAGGACATAAAGCAACAGGAAAATGTCCACAAGAAGAGCCACTAAAAATTATGAAGAGAACCTAGGAATATGAAAACGGTGTATAATGAGACAATGGGTATAAAAGAAGAGATTGAAGAATGTGGGTACACCTTTGGCCTACTCAAAACATACCAATCTCAGGATGACAGCTACATAGGCTTCCTGCCCCTCAAACCCCCTCGCATTGAAAACTTCAGAAAAATAGAATTTGCAAGTATTACCACAAAACACCAAATACCAGGCTAAAAAATTCAAAAATCAGTGGGAAAATTTGTTTTCTAATGAAAATTGATATACATTACAGACTTTTAGTACGATACTGTCAGGATGCATTCATTTCTGAAAAGATAAGCAATTAGGAATCTAAATATCATGATAAAAATCTGAAAATATCCCTACTTTTACTTTTTAACCACAAAACAAGAATAGCTTGCAAAAGAAAAAATGTGGCATTTGAGTCTGAAATTCCATTATGAAAATCCCCTGCCAGAGGATCAAGCATTAACAGTGTAAGGCATCATATATGGATATGTATGTGAACTTAAAAATTAAAAGAAAAACGAACTAAAAATCCAAATTTAACATTTACTAAATAAACTTAAAACAAATGTTTAAATAAAAACTCATTTAACAATTCTATAATTTTCCACACAGACACAGTTTGGCATTATAGTACTTATTCTAACACTAAAGAAAACCCAATTATTCATAAGCAATTTTCAGCAACTGGATTTTCTAAAATTTTCTACCATCTTATTATCAGTGTAAATGTGTCTGTTTCATTCCTCCTTTTCTTAAACTCGCAAAGTCTGAAAATGACATCTCATACCACCTTGTAAAGCCTTTTCTGATTAATTTAGAATAATTATAGTGAATGCAAAAATAGCTTGCACACATAACATTCAATAGATAAATGCTAGACAACATAAAAATAGTAACTATCCCCTAAACTCTAGATTGACAATGGCTTAATTAAGTTTTTAAAAACATTCCTTCCATTCCTTTAAAGTAATTACACCTAATCAACTCCATTACTTCTTGTCTTTCATAATCAAGAAGATATTAATGAAAAATAACCTAAGGACACGTGCTTAGAAAGGGAAATCTATATCTGATTAGCCTAATAATGTTAAGGTTAAAATCTATTAATTAAAATGGAAAAAAAAGTATTGTATCAACTTTTTTTAGAAACAGAACCTGTTATATCTTATTTATTCCTGATATTTCAGTACTGAGTAATCACAGTAACACACTGATCTCAGAACATTCAAAGTCAAAGGCAGAAATAAGATGGGGGATGTATTCAGGAAAGTGAACTCCCTCCCGCTGTCCTTCATCAGGGCACTTCCACCTCTCTGGGTTGACTTTGCACCAGTCAAGAAGTATTTCCCTGATTTCCCTGGTTAAAACGATTGTCTGTTTCTTCGTGTTTCTGGAGTATTTTTTTGTGTGTATCTAGTGCTACTCTTTTATGCCACACATCTTATTCTGAAACAGAATAACTTCCTGTATTTATTTCTTACCCATTAAACAGACTGTAATTCATTTAAGCACCTAAGCACTTTTGCAAGCCTATACTTTCACTCCACCTATATGTTGTCCCCAAGTCAACAAATATTTGTTAAATTAAAAAGTTGCACGTTCTGATTTTGATAATGATACTATAATAATGAATGAGAACGACCTTGATTTTAGAATATATACCCTAAAGAATTATAAAAGGGCATTATGCCTGCAACTCACTCTCTAGTTATTCAGGAAAAATAACATGCATGTATATATACATACACACACAGAAGGAACTATGGTTAAAGCAAATATTTGGCAAATCTGTATAAAGGATATACAGGAATTCTTTGTACTATATTTGCAACTCTAAGTATGAAATTACTTCAAAATGAAAACTTCTAAAAAGCACAGATGATTCATAAAAATGTAGGACTCTTAGCCCCCTTTCACAGCCATGGAAGTCCTGAGAAGGTGGCTCTCTTTTCAGAGCCATTACTGCCTCTATAGACATTAGCCACTGCCACTTCCTCCTTCATGCCAACTTTGTTTAAAGGAGCTCCATCCTGAGTAAGACTTTACCTACACACATCTAGCACTTGTATACTTTTAATTCCTTTCACATTTTAAGCACAACCACTTTACATAACAAGTCAGAATAAGAATCTTAGATCAGGAAAATAGGTGTTTCTTTGATTAAAGAATCACCTAATGACAGGGAAAGACTGGAAAATACAAGGATTCATAGATTCTTGCTTTTAACAACCAACTGCCTACAATAAATACTAAGATGACTTAATAATAAATAACTGTCTACAATAATTATTATTTTAACAATCTAATAAAATAAAATGTTATTAAAGGAAACATTTAAAGATATATCTTCAGTAAATATCCCAAATAAACTGAGTGTGGAAAAAAAAACCCACCATATGACTGAATAAAATCAAGTCTTTTTTTCTATGATCATGGACTAGATTAACAAATACTTCAACTTTTATAAGCACGTATGCATGTGACAGTGTGTGTATTTGGCCCCAAATGTCTAAATACTAAACTGGGAAGATCCATCCCAAGTTTTCTCTTTATATAAAAGCTAAGCTTCAAACATGTTCCTAGATGCTCTGATGATATATTCACATGAAATGACTCATTATTATCCTGAATATGAAATTTTAATCTATACATTATAAAAGTATAAAAGAAAGGAAGTAAAAAGAACTTAGTTGATTCCTGTAATTAGTTTATTTGGCAGTGATCTCCAGGAACGATTTTCTAAATACTTAAAATATGACAATACTTTAGTTATCTGAAAAACCCAATACTGAAACCAGCAATTAAAAAATAAAAACAAGGGCCGGCCCGGTGGCGCACTGTGCTAGTGCGCCGCTTGGGAAGCGCGGCAGCGCTCCCGCCGAGGGTTCGGATCCCACATACAGACCGGTTCCCGCTCACTGGCTGAGCGAGGCGCGGGGGCAACACCAAGGGTTGCGATCCCGTTGCCGGTCCCGGTCCAGTACGGGGGCGACACTGAGGGTTGCGATCCGTTGCCGGACACAGAAAAAAGACAAAAAATAAATAAATAAATAAATAAATAAATAAAAACAATACCCTTGGGCAGTGAACAAGCAACTCCTGAATGGTGAGTATCAGTAAAAACCTATCCTGTAAAAGAAAACACAAAAATTCGTTTTGCAAAGGAGGGATCTTATCACCTGGTAATTGCTTTTTTTTTTTTTTTTTTTTTTAAAAGGGGATCTCAACCCTTGGCTTGGTGTTGTCAGCACCAGGCTCAGCCAGTGAGCAAACCGGCCATCCCTATATAGGATCCGAACCCGTGGCCTTGGTGTTATCAGCACCGCACTCTACCGCGTGAGCCACGGGCCGGCCCACACCTGGTAATTTCTAAAACGAGAAAAAAACAGAGAAAGAAAACAGTAGAGACTTAAAAGGAATACTTCACAGACAGAAGACTCCATAATAAATAATTTTTAAAAAAGCAATGGAGGAGGAGGATGAGGACAAAAGCAAAAAGTAACAGAATTCCAACAGCAAAAAGTAACAAACAGAATCCCAACAGTGAAGAAAAATGGAGGCAGATAAAAACAGTTGCTGTCTTAGGAACCAAACACAAAGAATCTTTTAGATCTTAGTAGCTATTTAAGAAAACTACTGTGTCAGCCATATCTGTTCACCAAATGTTTTGAGTACCTACT
This sequence comes from Galeopterus variegatus, assembly GCF_000696425.1. Lineage (NCBI taxonomy): Eukaryota > Metazoa > Chordata > Mammalia > Dermoptera > Cynocephalidae > Galeopterus > Galeopterus variegatus. The sequence continues at coordinate 391,672 of NW_007726741.1, forward strand.
GTATAAAAGCAACTGTTACAATTAGGGGAAAGGGCAGGATTGAAAGTGAGTTAAAATACAAAAATGAATTAGACAGGCATTAATAACTATTTCAAACGCTATAAAGAAAAAATCCAGTATGCAAGAAAAATGTAAAACCTAACAAGTATAGGAAGACTCCCCTTAACGTGACATTTTACCTGAAGGATGAAAAAGGATGAGTCAGGGCTGGCCCGTGGCTCACTTGGGAGAGTGTGGTGCTGATAACACCAAGGCCACAGGTTCGGATCCCATATACAGATGGCCGGTTAGCTCACTTGGGAGAGTGTGGTGCAGACAATACCAAGTCAAGGGTTAAGATCCCCTTACCAGTCATTTTAAAAAAAAAAAAAAGAAAGAAAAAGAAAAAGGATCAGTCAGGTGAACAAAGGGTTGAGAGGAAAGCAGGAAAGAAACAGCGTTCTAAGTAGATACATCAACAAAGACCCTACCAGGAGAAAGTGCTAGAGGAGTTTTGGAAACTGTGGAGGGTGGAGGGATAAAAGAAAGAAGAGTGGCACAGAATGAAGTTACAGACAATATTAATGTCAAACATAGCTCAGCTCTGGGGTTGAGAGATAAACAGCTATATACAGTTTGGAAGCCTTGACTGAACATGTGGAGGTATATCATTCCTGTAATGGCCCTTGATAACTCTCAATATCCAAGTTCTGGTATATTCTCGTCCTCTACTGACTCTGGATTTGTCCATGTGACTTACTTTGATCAAAAGGACATCAGTAAATGTAAGCAGAAGTTTGAAAAGTAGTTGCACATTGTGGCTTGACCTCTTAAAGCTGCTGCTCTAAAACTTGAAACCATGGAGAACAAGGCCCCAGCCCATTCCACCTATCCTTTCTGAGCCCAGCCCCCACTGGACCTGCCAGCTGAAAGCAATGTGTGAGTAAGCCTCCGTGGCAGTACCAGCAAATCAGCCAATCCACAGAATGGAAAGAAATAAATTGTATTATTTAAAAGTCACGTGGTCATCACATGGTTTGTTTGCAGCTATGGATAAGATGTAGAGAATTGTTTTAATATAAGAGGGTACTTCAAAAAGGAAAACTTGTATTATCTTGTAATTCTATTTTTCCACGAACTTTTTGAAGTACCTTTATATTAAAAAACACATGACCTGTGACAGATGGTTCTAGCTGCTTCTTCCATTCCTCACTTTCATTACTTAACACACATTCTTTTTTTGAAACCATATAGAAATTCACTTTATATAGAAAAACCATACGGAAAGGTGTGTGCTGGGCAGCAGACTAGGTTCACTCAACTACATACCGATCTCCTATGGTGATTTAAATTCATTCACCTAGAAAGCTGTAAATTACTATGTGGCACAGTCCTTTATTATTACCTGCAAACAATCAAAATTACAGATGTTAAAACTACAAATGGCAAAGCTTAACCGTATTCTCCTTAATATTCTACTTGACACATAGTCATATACAGATAAAGGTGAGAGGGACTGATCACATTACAGACTGGATCATATCTGCAAAAGCATGAGGACAGTGTTAAAAGGGCAGCTCACAGGTGTGCCTTGCTCTCTTTCTGCCCCTCTTCCCGGTAGCTTAAGTGGATCTGCTTAAAAAGAGTTTTTCTTTGCTTTTCTGTCTCCCGGCTTTCCTCTGTTTCTCTTGCAAAGTCAGTTGAAATATGGTAACACCTAAAATGTGGGTTTGCATTTTTGGGGAATGAAGGTGGAAAGGAGGTCGCCTAGGATTCCCACTTTCACTTATCAAAGTGCAACATTACCAGCTGAGACTCAAGTCCTGACAAAAAGGGAACTATGGCTTTCCTGTGCATTTCCCCCAGGAAACAGTTTGGGATGAGAGGGTAGAAAAGTAGGTAATGTGGTAGCTGGTAGAATTTGGATATTCCTGAATTCTAGAGCCCAATACCATCTAATACAATTTCAACATAAATTTTACCTAGTATATAATCCAATCCCCTCATGTTACAGGTCAATTTATTCGCAAAAAGTCAAATATTACACAGCTTTATATGAATTTCCCAATCAGCTGCTAATTTTATAATCAACATACACTAATAAATAATTTATCCCAGTTCCTAATTTGTCATATTTTTGCCATATGCCATCTAAATGATTCTCCAAGAATTATACTTGATAAAGTTAGTGAAAAAATGGAATTAAAAGATAATATGACTCTTTCCATGAACTTTTTGAAGTACCTTCATATGTCTTTAATATAATTTTATTTCTCTACTGTCCCCTATTTGGTTATTTACCTTATATTGGGGAGGGGAGTTATCCCAGGGCAAGAAGCACCCTATAAGCAAAGTGAAAAAAAATATAGATGTGTCACTACCAGTAACTGGTTTCAAAAAATATCTTTCAGATTCACAACTATCAAGAATAAAGAAATAAATTTTGAGCAAATATGTTAGAGCAAAAGACTTTTTCTATAAAGGGCCAGAGAGTTAATGTTTTAGGTTTTGTTGGCCATACAATCTCTTTCAACTGGGCCATTGAATCGCACAAAAGCAGCCATAGATAATATGGAAATGTATATGCTGCGATATAGCTTTATTTACAAAAACAAGCAGGCTGAATTTGGTCCATGGGTAGTAGTTTGCCAAGCTGTGTACAAGAGGAAAGATTCTTTCTACAGAAAATATGTAATTGTTGTCACGTAAAGAAACCATCAATGAATATGTGGCCAAATTTGTAGGAAAAAAGTACCAAGTAGGTATATTAGGCAATTAATTGGTTATAACAGTATTTAGTTATAACAATAAACTATTTTTCTGAATTTAGTGAAGTTTACAGTATTTTTTATTTGTTGTAATCTTTTCTCATACATTAATTTTCATTTTTACACTTAATTTTGAATTCTTTTTCTTAAGGAGAGCCCCTCCAAGATGTATAAGCTTCAGGCCAGAAAACCCAGATCAGCCTTGCTTGGGGTGAAAAAATGATGCATCAGTCAGAACAAAAGAATTTTGTATCTGAAGAATAAGAACAACTATCCAATATATTCATTTCATCAAACCACACATACAGTCATATACAGAAAAAGATGAAGGGGATACTGATCTTACAGAGTGGTTCATATATATACAAAAGGGTGAGGACACTGTGTTAAAAGGGCAGCTCATAGGTGTGGCTTGCTCTCTTCTGCTTCTCCCTTCCCTGTAGCTGAGGGGGACCTGCTTAAAAGGAGTTTTTTTTTTTTCTTTGCTCTTCTGTCTCCTCTTCCCTGTCTCTCTTGCAAGGTCAGCTGGATTATGGTAAAACCTGAAATCTGGGTTTGGATTAATGAAATAACCCTTTAACATACAGTTATCTTATCCACTTAAGAAAAATGAAGTCAAGAAACTCCTAAAAAACCACTGAAGAAAACAGGAGGGAAATACCAATGAGTGTGTGTGGAGGGAGGGGATTCTTCTATCTTCAACGTTAAGAATCCTTCCTGTAACATTCTTAATAGATGATTACATAGCATTCACTTATGCCTGCTATGTAATAGGAAGCTCATAACTTGAAGAAGATCTTATTGTTTTAGCAATAAGAATAGCTTAATATTATAGCTGTTTAGCACCTCAGACAAATTTTAATACTGAACCTAAACCTGTTTTCTGGGCAATTCCCACCCATAGGTATTTTATTCTTTATTCTTTCATTTAAATATCTGTTGAGCATTTGCTATGTGAGAGGCGCAGTACTAGGAACTGTAGCTACAACAAATACAAAACTAGAGGTGTATACTACCTCCTCTAATTACAGCACACTTCTTATTTCTGTGTAGTGGCAATACCATTTTCACTTTCACAGAGATGTGTCCCTAGCAACCCTACTTCTCAGATCATCTTTGTTTCAGCTAAAATTCATTTTGATCATTCCTCATCTGACCTGGCTTATGGATATCTCTTACGAGTCTGATCATCCTTGTCAAAATAAAGTAGATATTTTACATGCGGTCTGATCATTACAGAATATTAGCAAAATAATAAGGGAAATAATCTGTTTCCAATCATAAAAAGAAATGCATATGCACTTCATTCTCATCTATCACATTATATGCTCAAGACACATGAGACTTGCTTAGAAATCATTATCCTCTCTCATATCCTGATCCTCCATTTCAAAATCTGTGCTCCCAAAAGTGAAACACCCTCTCTCACCCTCCTTTTACCTGGTTACCTCTGCTTATCTTCGAGCCTTCAGTTCAGATGGCACCTGTAGAACCCCTTCCTTGACTCATACCCCACTTCCCACTTTCCCTCAGTGTGGGACAGAGGCCTATCCATAGAGTTTTCATAGTGCCTAGGTACCCTCATTATAGCAGTTATTACATTATAATCTGTTTACTTAGGTCTCCTCACCAGATTGTCAACTCCTTAAAGGCAGGGTTCTGTCTTATTTCTGTATTCACCTAGCGCAATGCCAGGCACATGGCATGCAATTATATATCTGTGCAATTAAAACAAAACAAAGAAAGCATTAACACTTAACCTATTATTTTATCCTACTATTTATGAGGACAAGCAAATAACCTTGCCTAACGAGACACTTTGGTCAGCTTCAGTCATCAGAAATCAGGAGAAGAAAGCATTTCCTCTTAATGCTGAACCTTGCCAAGAAAAAGATTTTCTTTAAAAAAGCCAATGGACTGGTTAGGGAAATAATTTCTTTCAAACTACACAAATGGTTGAGTGTTAAACATTTTCTAGTGGATAGGAAATGCTAAAGAATAAAATGAAATATAGAATCAAAAAGCCAATAAGAAGTAAACATGTTGAGAAACAAATAATTTCATTTGGGGGAAAAAAAAAAAACTTTGAACAAGAAAAATTATGACCTCTGATATAGCTAGTACAGAGGTTTTCACATTGGGAGGCATAGATACTACTAACAACTTTCCTGTAAAGAAGCCCAATGAAGTGTTTCCTCAACAGCAGACATGCTGCTGTAAATCCTCCCCAGTGTACTCCACATTCTCAGAAAATATAGGCGAGTATTAGTCAAATAATATTACTTACGTGGGATAGAAACAAATCTACAATACACTAAAGTAAAAGTTCCTGACAATTAGCAGGGATAAGAAATATTACAGAATCAAAGATAATGTACAGTGTGAAAAAAGAACTATAATTGGCCATCAATAACTCTAATAGTCAAATCTTACATGGTCAAAAGTAAATAAATTCAGAAGACACAGCAGGATAAGACCATTTGCATACAGTAACAAAAGACTCTGTAACAAGAAACCATAGCATAGCAAAACATGTGGTACCCAAAATGTTCCCACAGATCATGTAGTTTTTCACATCAGAGTTAAAATAAGTTCAGAAATGTGTTTGGTCTATTTACTAAACCAGGGTAAAGGGGTACTAGACTCCTATCAAAATTATTAAGTATTTGAGGGGCCGGCCAGGTGGCGCACTGCTACAGTGCGCCGCTTGGGAGCGCAGCGGCGCTCCCGCCTAGGGTTCGGATCCCACATACAGACCGGCGGCTCACTGGCTGAGCGAGGTGCGAGCGCAACACCGAGGCTTGCGATCCCGTTGCCGGTCCCGGTCCGGTACGGGCGCGACACTGAGGGTTGCGATCCATTGCCAGACACGAAAAAAGACAAAAAGGGAAAAAAAAAAATTATTAAGTATTTGAAATCTTACACTAATTAATTCAAATCTTCAGAACCTTAAAATTATCCATAATTATTCAGGCTATTGGAATTTTTTTTAGGTCATCAAGAAAAACACCCCCTCAAGTTGTTAAATAAACCACAGTTCAGCTATACAGTAGGATAGTATATAGCTGCTTAAAAGGAAAAAAAAGGTTCTTTAAGTAATAATAAAGAAAGATCAACAAAAAACATTGTTATGTGAAAAAAAGCAACATATAAGAGGAAGAGTAGAGTATGCACAATAGCAGGAACAAAAATAAATAACTCTCACTTGCCTAAATATGCACAGAACTGTCTAAAAAGAAACAAAACCAGTAACAGTTGCCACCTGTTTCCAGGTTTTGTGTGTGTCCATGTGTTTTGTCAGGGAAGAAATGACTGGGCAAATGTAGCATCAGATAAAAGAGAAACTTTTCCTTTTCATACTTTTTAATTTTTACACCATGTGAATATTTTAGCTTTTCAAAAATTAAATACTGATTTGAAAAATACACACACAAAATTAAGAAAAAGACATATTCAAGTCACATTATGGTGTTAAGTCTTGGGAGAGAAAAAGATCATCTTTCTGACCTAGAAACTATAAGAATTCTGAGTAGCTTTTAAGCTTTCCATTTAAAATTAGAAGTGGATGTTGCTGAATAACATAACATACTAAGGTGACTATAGAGGCTTAAAGTAATAAAAAGCAAACCTTGACTATTATAGGGAGGTACCTTATGTCTATAATGAAGGCCAAAGTCTATGATTTCTTTCACAAACTTTCTCTTTGAGCACTTTGAACACATAAACATGATTAATCAAGATACGCAAATTTAAAATTCAATTGGCTTTGTCTTCTATATTTGTTATTCTATATTCAGCAACTCTTAATTACCCATGCATTTAAAGATAGTCATAGGAATGTATGTACATATTATATTAAGTACATCTAATTTGCCTGACTTCATATGTACTATCAAGGTGGAAGGACATGCAAAAGGAAGGTTAATCTGAGAGCAAATGAATAAAATATGATAATCTGAAAGCATGGGGTTTTAAAGGTAAGGGCTTTTTTACAAGTAACAGTTTAAATTCAACAGACAACCTAACTAAGGACTTTAAGTACAACATTTGAGACTCTCCCATACATTATGCATAAGAATTAGATAGGAGAAAAAACAAAGGCAAGAACACTGTACCGAAGTTTTGTTTTTAAGATTTACATTTTATTGACAATTTAAGATAATTAAAATTCAAGTGTAAAACATTAAGAATGAGCTAGTCACTGATTTGAATAATAAATTGTTTACTCAACAAATGGCTTTTTTTTTTTCCTTTTTGTCTTTTTTACTGACGGGTAATGGGATCTCAACCCTGGGTGTCGCGCTCGTACCAGGGACCAGCAACGGGATCGCAACCCTCGGTGTTGCGCCTGCACCCCACTCAGCCAGTGAGCAGGACCCGGTCTCCACATGGGATCCAACCCCACGGCCGGAGCACCCCCGCGCTCCCAAGCGGCCCACTCTCCAGTGCGCGACAGGGTCAGCCCAAACATTTTTTTTTTTTTTGAGACTGGCTGCACGGCGCTCAGTCTTTTTTACTGACGGGTAATGGGATCTCAGCCCTGGGTGTCGCGCTCGTACCAGGGACCCGCAACGGGATCGCAACCCTGGGTGTTGCGCCTGCACCCCACTCAGCCAGTGAGCAGGACCCGGTCTCCACATGGGATCCAACCCCACGGCCGGAGCACCCCCGCGCTCCCAAGCGGCCCACTCTCCAGTGCGCGACAGGGTCAGCCCAAACATTTTTTTTTTTTTTTTTGAGACTGGCTGCACGGCGCTCAGCCAGTGAGCGCACCGGTCGTCCCTATATACGATCCGAACCCGCGGTGGGAGTGCCACTGCGCTCCCAGCGCCGCACTCTCCCGAGTGCACCACGGGCTCGGCCCTCAACAAATGGTTTTATACTTCCTCTGAAAGCTTAATGATACTAGTTTCAAAAGGCAACTTTTATTCAAAATGCATGAATCAGTAAGTACGTCTAACTCCAGATACTATTACTGAAATTCAATGAACACACACAACTAGATGTTCAATCACAAGTCCCACAAAGGAATAGGAAGGTGACTGTATTAAAATAAAAAGTAGATCATGCTATTTTTTCTTTTATGACACCTTTACCATTAACAAATCAATAACTGGGGGAATGAGGGTATGTGAGGATTTTATATAATCGACTACTCCTCTATAAAATTAAATTGTATGCACTGTAAAGGCAAAAAAAGTTAATGATTTTCTCTTTAAATGAAAGGGTGACTCTTAGATCCCATGTACACATTTAATAACTTAACTGTTCTATATTTTTTTAAATGTATAAATTATTTGGGAACTATTTCTCTTTGAGTCAAACAGACCTTTTACAACGTTACTGTCCTTTCCAGGTAAGCCCCAGATCTGAGTGGGGGGGAGGGAAGGGACACGGGGACAGGGGGGAGGGTACTATTAGATTCTGGACTCCTCCTCTTTCTTCTCTTTGGAGCTGCACTGACTAATAAGGTAGCCACTAGCCACATGTGGTTATTAAAATTTAAATAAAGTTAAAAATTCAGTTCCTCAGTCATATTAGCCACATTTCAAGTGCTCAGTAACCACAGGTGACTACCATATTGTACAGTATCATAAAAAGTTCTATTGGGCAGTAATGCTTTGGTAAGTCCCAGTGAAGAGATTTTATGCTAATACATTCTTAAAACAAGATATGGAGTTTATGAGGTCAAGAGACAGTCAAAGTTGGATCATTCATACAAAGAAATATCCATGATAAAAAGAATTAACATTATCATATTTATTCACAAAATGTCTAGCTAACAGATGCTAAATTTGAACAGGCCGTTAATTCAATTTAACAAATACAGAAAATAGATTATGAGCAGAAAATAGATAATTAAGAGATGATCCCTGTCTTTAGGCAGTTAGTTAATAATTCTAGTTAAAGGAGATATGTTAAAAAAAAAAAAAAAACTACTAAATTCAAGTCATGATACAAGTACCAAAATGAAAGAGGAATAAAAAAGTGTTCTGGGAGTTCCCTGAGAAGGGAACCCTGAATTCTGACTGGGGACAAGGTGAGGGCAGAGATCAGGGATGTCCTAGGCAAGAATAATGTGATGACTAAAAACACAGACTCTGGGATAGATTCTACCACTTATTAGCTGTACTAAACTACCCTATCCTTGTTTTACCATCCGTAAAACGGGCATATTATTACTGACTTCATTGAGTTAACACATGTAAAATGCTTTGAGCAGTTTCAAAAGGCACAGGGTTATTAGGATTAAATAAAAATAATGAGAGTACTTCAAAAGTTCCTAGAAAAACAGAATTAAAAGATAATATGAATCTTCCCATTAACCTTTTGAAGACCCCTCACACATATGAAGTGCTTAGAACACTAGTTGGGATTGTATGCATTTATTAAATGTTAATTATTATGAAATTTATATCATCAGATGTGGAGTATACTAACATTTATAAAGCAAATGTGTTTCACAGGGCCTAGTTTCCAAAGCCCTGTAGTTTCAGGTTCAGCATAACTTCTTAAAATTACATATAGAAATGTTAACCTTGCAAAAGACAGGAAACTCCCCCAGGCTAAAGTCTCTGTTGTGGATAAAGAATTTAACACAGCAAAGTTGCTGGCTCTCAAGGACAGTTGTCCTTGAGAGCAGGTTAACCTACGGATTGTTATGTAAAAAAAATGAGGAAACTGCTGCAGGAAAACACAGTATTTGCTAAGAACAAGCTTTTGTTGGTACCTTTTGCAAATTGCATTATGGAATGTCACTTTGCTTATTTCAATATTACTAGTTTTCCATTTGTTAGCCATAATTCTGCCCATATGCTTGTGTTTTTGTAATGGTTAAATCAACTGAATTTTCTTGTAAAACTTCCTTGTCTTTACAATAAAAGGGAGAGGTTAACTTTGGAGGGGGCTGACACATTCAGTTTTGCTCCTCCTAATGAGGAAATTACTGAAGTGCAGTCTGCCGGGGCCTCAATGCATACATAGTGCTTGAGTAATCATGTAATTCTTTTTTTTTTTGGTCTCTGTTACACAGGGAAAAGAGGTGTAACAATCAGATTTATCAACTGGGATGTTAAAGCTTATAAGAAAGTAGTAACTAGAGGATTAGTATTTTTTTTGTTTTCAGCAAGTTGGTCAATTAAAATAAAGAGAACCAGAAAAAAAAGCCAAAACTTCTAAAAGCAAGAAAGACACCCCACACCTTTACTGTCTGCAAATCTGGGATCCCGGAGCTGTAATTAAAAAAGCATTTCAGAATAGTAAATATTTTGAACAGTGACATCTAAAGCAGGTTTAGGTCAGTGAGACATCAAATTAATAATCATGTACTGTACTTTAACTGGATTTTCACTAGCTTGTACACATACGACAAACCTACCTTGCAAGCACTGTCTGCTCCCAATCCCAATATTTCAAATGTTAGAGACTCACTGTCTGTCTTCACAGACAAGCACCTATGCTAAGTTTAATCAAATTAAGATCCTCTCGCAGGAATTTAGAATTCCAAACTGATACACAGGACTGATGGTGTTGGGGGAGGAGATGCCCGGAGCTGAGAGAAGTAACACTGACTCCTGCTGTTTTTATCAGAGCTTCCCAGCCTCCTGCTGTTCCTGAAGCTTCACTGTTCAATTCTGTTTTGGATTCCATGAGATCCTGCGGTAGCCAATAAATTCCTCTTTGTTTAAGCCAGCCAGAACTAGTTTCTATTATTTGTACAAAAGAAACTTTAACTAACAAAGCGCATCTTAAAGTATATATAGTGCCTCTTACCTCTGAAATTTTAATGGAAGTCGATGAGAAATTAATCACTTTTTTATTATATGTGTATGCTGTTATGTATGTATATGCTATTACAACCATTATATGTATATGTGTATAAATGAGATTTGAAATTTATGCCTTGCTTTGGACTGAAGTATTATACAGCCCTGTAAGAGGACACTGTGCCTCTATTTTATTCTCCTTCATAAATTCTTCTTACCAATTATCTTTTAATATACAGATCCATAATAAAAAATGTAACAGTTACCTACTTGATAAAAATAAGGTCCAAATTCTTCTTCGAGGCTTCAAGCTCTTTCTTAGTCTGAGGTAATCAACACTTTCATGCTCATCTCTTGCTATCAACTGAATAAATATCAGAGATCACATACAAATAATCTGCAGACCACCATACATACCACACTTCTCATCTTAGCTTCTGGTGTTCACTCTGCCAGAATACCTTGTTGGAAACTTCTCAAATTACATATATGTAATTCAAATACCACAGTCTTGATCAGGTTTTTCCCAATTTCCTCAAGCAAATTCTTTTCCCTCTCTACACTCCCATAATGTTTCATTTATGTATCCAATGACACACTTATCATTGAATGACTTGTTATAGGTTATGTAGGGTCTGCTTCACCAATACACTGTTTGCTCTCTAAAGACAGGGCGGTGTACTCTTCAACTACATATATCCCCTAGCACAATATTTTAAATACATTTTGCGCTCACTCATTTGCTAAATTAAATTAAAAGGGACGTCTTTCTCAAAATCATATTGATTATTGCTACATTATCAAAATTATCTTAAATAATTTTTTACAAGGGTAGAAATTACTAATTGGTGATATTAAAATTATTTTTAGAAGAATGACAACAATTTTCTTCTTGGCACTTCCATTAATCACAAATGTCTATAAGACATAGTGAAAAACCCGTTAATGCATCCCCATTCCTAATATTTTAAATGCCACAAACCACAGGAATTTGCTTTCACCACAGCTTCCCCCACAAATGGGGGGAGTAAGAGTTTGAGGACAAAAACAGCATACCAAAGTCTACATAAATTTTTAAAGAGAAGAATGTACTTTCTCCACCAATTTTCAAAGCATGTCAAGGCAATAAGTCAGATGAGCACAGATGCAAGAAATAATTTCCAGTACATTTAGTTAACTGAACAATTTTGTGGTTTTCAAGTCAATCTTAAAAATAGATGGTGTTCCACCTTTTACACACTGTTGTAGTACACGTACTGTGTACAAATGTAATGTTCTAGTTAATTGTTCAATAAATATTAAGCATGCCCATCACTACTGTGGCCCAGAATAAATGAAGCACGAACTTTTAAATTCAAGATGCTAATCTTTAAAGAAAGGAAGGGAATAATTAGAAAACTGTAAAGCTATGCAAAGATAACAATCAGAACAAATGTAATTTTACACAGAATTTACACCTCTGAAACATATTTCTATTTTAATTTACATTGGGGTATATTTCTACAAAACAAAACTAAACCACTTTCTTGAAATACCTTTGCCTTTTTCTTCACCAAAATCTCAAATAAAAATACTAATATCAAGTATCTAAAACAGAATACTTGTATCAGGCACAAGTATTTTAAGAACTTTACTTTTATCAGGCACAAGTATTTTAAGAACTTTACAAGTATCTAAGAACTTTACTTATATTTTCTTATTTAATATCAACCCTAGAAGGACCCAACTTCATACATGAGGAAATTAAAACTGAGCCAGATTCAGTAATTTACCCATTATCATAGATGTAGAAACTGATGGAACAGGATTATAAGCTCAAATTTGCCTTAGTACAGAGCCTGTCCTGTTAACCACTGTACTGTGTCTCAGTGCAGAAAATATTTAATAAATGTCCCACTGGCTTCTAAATCGGGGAGGCAGGATTTCAATTCTTTCCCTTACTGAAAAATTTCAACTGAACAGTAAGTCTGTAAGAATCCCTACTAGTTAATTTTGGTCACAAGAAAGGAAGATAAACAGATGAGTGTATTAAAGCAAACATATAATTTCACAGTTGCACATAAGCTAGAGATCTGAATTATTTTTTTAAAGATTCTATAAAGTCAGCATTAACTGTTAGCAAAACACTGTTAAAACAAAGACAAGAAAAGAAAATTTCAGACCAATATCCCTCATAAACGTATACATAAATATCCAAAATATTAGCAAGTCAAATAGAGAAATTCACAAAAAAGAAGAATAAAGACTGAGTGGGGTTTAAGTCAGGAATGTAAGGTTGGCTTAACATTTTAAAATCAAAGTACTTCACCAAATTAACAGAATTAAAAAAACTCTATATGATCATGCCAATACATGGAGAAAAATCATGTGACAAAATGTAACGCCCATTCATGATAAAAGCTCTCAGCAAACTAGACACAGAAGGGAACTTCCTCAATTGATAAAGGTCATCGTGAAAAATCCTTTCTCTACTAATATCAAGAACAAGGCTAGGATGTCCATTCTTACCACTTCTGTTCAACATTGTATTAGAAGTTCAAGTCAGGGAAATAAGGCAAGAACAATAAAAAAAGGCATAAATCTGGGTGAAGAAGAAATAAAACTGCCATTATTCACAGGAGACATGGTTATGCACATAAAAACTACCACTGAATCTACAAAAAAGCTATTAGAACTAATTATTGAATTAGCAAAGTTGAAAGATACAGGGTCAATACACAGTGTAGTTCTATATGCTAGCCATTAACAATTAGAAATAACATTTTAAAGTACTGCTTATAATAGCATAAAAAATATATGCCTAAAAACAAATAAATATTGAGATATGTTGTGTTCATGAACTGGAAAACTCAATACTGCTACAAAACCCATTCTCCCCAAATTGATCAAGAGATTAACACAATACCAATGAAAATTCCAGCAGACTTTCTGGAAGTCTGAAAAACTCATTTTAAAATTTAACTGGGGGAGTTCCAGTCAAGACAGCTGAATAGACGGTCCTCAGCGTCACACTCTCCCACAAATCAACCAATTCACAACTATAAAAATGTAACATCAGCCAAGCTGGGGCCACTGAATCTCAGGGGAAGAGGAGAGACCTACGGAGTTCATGAAGGTGGGAGAAACCACCATGAGAGAAAGAAAAAACTGCTTGGAGCATCTTGGCCACAGCAGCTTAAATGCTGGAGCTGCTGAGTGCATGGAGCAGCAGCTGGCAGAAGCCGCAGCTGTGTCCTTCAGATGGAGTTAGTTGGAGGCGACAGGGGAGAAGAGGACCTTGGTGGCCCCCAGGAGAGCAAGAGCACTCATAGGGTTCCCGTGGACCCACGCAGGAGTGAGAAGCTGGAGCAGCTGTAAAAGGGGAGCAATTCAGAGGCCAGTGAGTCATTGCAAGGGACCTGCACAGGGCCCATCCCATGGAAAGTGTTTGGAGCACGTGCAGTGGGGGAGACGGGCCCACCAGGAAAACAATGGGGCACAGCAACGACAGCTGATCCGCCCCTCAATCAGCACAGGACCACTCAGAGGAAACTGGTTGGGAATGCAGAATTGCATGGGGTGCAGTTTGATGAAAAAACTCAGGCCCAGATCGGAGTTTCCACACAACCCAGGTACACCGAGTCCTGGAGAGCAGGAAGTGCCTATAAGGTCAACCATTAAACCCTGAGCTGCACAAAAAGCCTTCCCTAGGAAAACAGCAGCAAAACAGCAATTTAGCTCAATAACACAGCTCAAATACTGCTTCCCATAGGAAGTTTCCCCATGCTAGAAGCAAAGAACAAAAGATTAGTTCCAGACCAGGCACACCACCAGTGCCTTGGGGCCCACCAAGGGACGAGGCATGGAGCCGAGGATAGGACCCCCACCCAAATCACTCACACCTCCAGTGCCTCAGGGCCCACCTAGGAACCTGAGGCTTGGCGCCATGGACTGGATCCCACTCCCACATTCAGGTATACTGTGCCAGCGCCTCAGGGCCTGCCCATGGACATGAGGCATGGAGCCAGGGACAAGACCCACCCCCCACAACCAGGCACATCAAGCCAGCACCTCGGGCCCACCCAGGGACCCAAGGCATGGAGAACGGGACTGGGCCCCACTCCCACAACCAGACACACCATGCCAGTGCCACAGGGCCCGCCTGGGGACCCTGAGGCATCAAGAAGGGGACCGGACCCCATCCCACAGCCAGGCACACTGCATTAGCGAAGTGGAGACTGCCTGGGGACTTGAGGCATGGAGAAGGGGACTGGGCCCCCCCCCCCCACAACCAGACACACCATGCCAGTGCCACAGGGCCCGCCTGGGGACCCTGAGGCATCCCCCCCCCCACCGGACCCCATCCCACAGCCAGGCACACTGCATTAGCGAAGTGGGGACCGCCTGGGGACTTGAGGCATGGAGAAGGGGACTGGGCCCCCCCCCCCCACAACCAGACACACCGTGCCAGTGCCTAGGGTCCCACCCAGGGAACTGAGGCATGAAGCCGGGGACCAGAACTCCATCCCACAACCAGGCACACCACATCAGCGCATCGGGGCTGGCCAGGGGACCTGAGGCATGGAGAAGGGCACCGGACCCCCCCACACACAACCAGGAACACCATGGGACTGGACCCCACTCCCAAAACCAGGCACACTGCACCAGCGTCACAGGGCCCACCCAGAGGCCCAGGGCATGGAGCCAGTGACTGGATAGCCCTCTCACAACCAGGCACATTGCACCAGCGTCACAGGGCCCACCCGGGGACCCAACGCTCAGAACAGGGACCAGACACTCCCCACAACCAGGCAACTGCCAACACCAAGGAGCATGACAAAAACATCACCTGCATGTGGGTGGCCCACCACAGCCACCACAATAACCACGGCTGCTGTGAAAGCAGCTGGACACCACAACCACCACACAGATGGTCTGTCAGCCACTGGAGTGCCTTGACACAAGGAGAGTCACCAGCAAGGATAAAGAAAAGATGGTGTCTCTCTCCACAAAACCCATTTCAGAGTGACTGTAGAAGCATCTGCTCTATGATAATATTGGGGGACCTGATCACACCTCTCAACATTGGACAGATCATCTAGGCAACAAATCAACAGAGTAACCATTATTCTTTCAGAAGGAGAAAAGAAATCTAGGGTAATTAGAAGGGTCAGGAAGAGGGGGATGAGGAAAGATTGGACAAGAGGCATAAAGAATAATTATGATTTGTAACAATATATATGCTAGTAATAATGATTCGATCAACATATTTCAGTGTTGAACCCCAAAAATATGTATAATAAATTCTGAGTCAGTAAAAATTAAAAATAAGTAAATAAAATAAAATAAAATTTAACTGGAAATTTTAAAAACCTAGAATAGCCAAAACAATCTTAAAAACAAATTTGGCTCACCATACCTGATTTAAGATTTATGATAAATCTACAATAATCAAATCAATATTAATTTGTTTTTCTATCCTTATGCCAATATAATGGGACAGGTTAGAGTCCAGAAATAGATCCAAACATATGCAACCAACTAATTTATAAAAAAGGCTCCAAGTCAATTCAATGATGAACAATAAGGCTGTTGAAAAAATGGTGCTGTATCAAATGGAAACTGTAGTGCTGTATCAAATGGAAACTGTATGGAAAGAAATGAACCTGTAAAGAAAAAAAACCATAAGATCATCTAATATGACCCTTTCTGCATTCCATATACAACAAAAAATTAATTAAAGATAAGTCATAAGCCTAAATACAAAAAGTTAGAAACTTCTAGACATAGAAGACTGTCATTGTGACCTTGGCATAGGCCAAGATTTCTTAGACTACAAAAAGCATTTTTTTATTTTAAAAGATGACTGGTAAGGAGATCTTAACCCTTGACTTGGTGTTGTCAGCACCACGCTCTCCCAAGTGAGCTAACTGGCCATCCTTATATAGGGATCCAAACCCATGGCCTTGGTGTTATCAGCACCACACTCTCCCAAGTGAGCCACGTGCCAGCCCTCAAAAAGCATTTTCTAGAAAAGAAAATAATGATAAATTAGTCCTCATCAAAACTAAAAAATTCAGCCCATTAAAAGACATCATTTAAAAAATAATTAGACAAGCCACAGACTGGGAAAAAATATTTGAAGTACATATTTCTAACAATGGCCTTGTGTCCAGAATATATAAAGCATTCTTACAAATCTTTAACAGCAAATAACCCACTGAAATTATGAGCAAAAGACCTGAAAAGCTATATAAAAAACAAGATACCTAAATGGTTAATAATCACATGAAAGGGTTTTCAACATCATTACTCATCAAGGAAATAAAAACCACACTAAGACACCATTTCACATCCACTAGAATAACCAAAATCAAAAAGACTGACCACACCAAATGTTGGTGAAGGAGCAACTGTATCTCTCATACATTGTTGGTGGAAGCACAATAATGGTATAGCCACTTGTAAAACTATCTGAAAGTTTCTTACAAAAATATTAATCTTCCCTATGACACTGTAATTCCTCTTCTAGGTATTTACCCAAAAGAATCAAAAAGAGAATCTCTCTCTCTCTCTCTCTCTCTCTCTCTCTCTCTCTCTCTCTCTCTCACACACACACACACACACACACACACACATACAAGAACATTCATAGGAGCCTTACTCATAATAGCAAAAACCTGAAAACTCAAATATCCATCACTAGAAGAATGAATAAACAAAGTGTAGTATATTTATCAGTGGAATACTACTGACCAATAAAAAAGAATGAAACATGTATGCAATAACATAGATGAATCTCAAAAACATGCTAAGCAAAAGAGGTCAAATTAGAAAGATAGAAATTAGAAAGTGATTGCTAAAGGTGGGGTAGAAGATGGGGGAGAGGGAAGAATTAGTAACCGGCTGGATAGGGACACAAGGGAAGTTACTGAAGTGTTAGCAATATTCTTGACCTTATCTTGGGGATGCTGGTTACACAGTGAATGCCTTGTCAAAATTCAAACAATATTTATTGTACATAAATTATACCTTAATTTTTTCCAAAGTGGAAAAAAATGTATCTTAATGTGAGAAAGAAGTGTTAAAGCAAACCACCAAATGCTAAGGACTTACACTTATATGATCTTGTTTCAAGGTAGCTAGATAAATTAGGAAGAAAATCCCATTAATAATAAATATTAATGCAACCCTCACTTTCTAGGGGGGATATAAGCTTGATCATAAAGTACATTGTTATGTTCATCTTTTCATTTATTCATTTTAGTTTTCAAATTGAGATGTCTTTAAGACTAGTTAGAAAAATCACGCCCGGCATTCAGAAAAAATCACATTTTAAAGTTGAGAACATTTTATGTAATTAAATACAAAAAAGTACTACCACTTATATTTGTCTGATGTTACTTGAGAATGGAGCACTTTCAAGAACTACAACGAATATACTAGATTACTATTATGAAAGGCACAAATATTCAAAAATGTAATTTGGCAAGCCAAAATCAAATTTAAAAGTGCTTGCCCTTTAACTGAGCAATCCTATTTCCTGGAAATTATCATTGTAAAATAACAAATCAAGTATGTAAAGACATACAGAATTTGTGTATGTACACCCTGTGATATTACATTGGGGGGAAAAAGAAAGAAAAAGAAAACAGAAAACCTGTCCACTCCTCAGGTATTGATAAATCCGTATAATATATCCACTGATAAGGGTATACTTACTGACATAAAACAATATCCATAAAAAATTAATGTCTGTGCCTTTAGGGTATGTTTGCTGATGAGAGTAAATGCATATGTATGTAGTCATCATTCAATAATTCATGCAAAATGAAACCTGGAAGGATTTGGAAAAAAAATGTTAAGTATTATTTCTGGGCGGTGGAGTTTATAGACAATTCTCACTTCTATTATTATTTACTATGTAAACTGCCTAAGTCTGCACTATCCAATAGAAAAATAAGGAACCAAATAACTTCAAATTTTTTAGTAGCCAATATGTAAGTAAAGTAAAAAGTGAAATTAATTTTAACAAATTTTATTCAGCCAAATATATAAAAAAATACTATCATTTCAACATTTACTCAATATTAAAACATTAAATGGAATATTTTACATTTTTTGTACTAAGTCTTAGAAATCCAGTGTGTATTTCATACTCATTGAACATCAAAATTTTAATTAGTCACACTTCAACTGTGTAATAGTCACACAAGCTAGTGGCTACCAAGTACCATATTGGACAATCCAGGACTAAAATAAGCAATATGTTTTTAATGAGAAAGAAAAATTATTTCTTATGTAAGTCACCTGACTATCAGAACTATTTTCCCAAAGCCTTACAGCTGTGTATTACACAATTTTTTGGATTACTTTGAATTGTTTCCTAGCATTCTGTGGAAGATTCTTGATTTTAGAAATGAACATGTTGGTCTGGCTTATGAAATAAA
This sequence comes from Galeopterus variegatus, assembly GCF_000696425.1. Taxonomy (NCBI): domain Eukaryota; kingdom Metazoa; phylum Chordata; class Mammalia; order Dermoptera; family Cynocephalidae; genus Galeopterus; species Galeopterus variegatus. Next base: position 410,614 of record NW_007726741.1, read on the forward strand.
AAGATACAACCAGACAAATATCAATTTAAAATGTAGCACAAAAACTTGAGTCTTCTGCTATGTACATAGGTGTACACATGAAACCAATTCCCTGACTTACACATTTTCTAATAGTGAATTTCTGACAGTTAAATTCAATAAGTAGTTACTGATTAGTACATAATATAAGCATTATTTGGGGCCCCACACTATAATATTATGATCACTCAATATGTTTGATTAAATAAAATGTTAAAAAGCTTCCCAAACTTTCCTCAGTCTTTCTCAAAAATATTAGATGCATCAAATAAAGGCTTTTAAAAAAACAGAATTAATTCAGTAGGCCTTCAAATGAAACTAAAAATTCCTATCGGAGGAACTAAAAATTCCTTTCTCCTATGGAAGAAAAAGGGTAAGAATTATGTCAAACTTCTCTTGAGAAACCATGCAAGCAAGAATGGAGTGAAATATTTAAAGTGTTAAAAGAAAAAGTCCACCAACCTAAATATATATATACAGCAAAATTATCCTTCAAAAGTGAAGGAGAAATAGTTTCTCAAACAAAAATTGAGGTAGTAGCTATATTAATTTCAGGCAAAACATTCTTCAGAGCAAGGAAAATTATCAGGGATAAAGAGGGGTGTTACATGATGATAAAGGGATTAATTCTCCAAAAAGACATAAAAATCCTTAATATGTATGTGGTTAACAGCAGAGAGTCAAAACACAAGAGGCAAAAGCCCACAAAACTTCGAAGACAAATACAGATGAATCCACTATTTTAGTAAGAGACTTCAACACTCCTCTATCAGTAAGTGACAGGTCTGGCAGGCAGAAAATCAGTAAGGATATAAGCATCATCAATCAACTGGATCTAGGTGACATTTACAGAATCCTTTGTTCAACAACAGAAGAACACATATTCTTCTCAAGCTTACATGGAACAATCACCAAGATGACCACATTTCAGAACATAGAACACACCTTAACAAATTTAAAAGAAAAGAAATCACAAAAGGATGGTCTCAGACCATCATGGAATTAAACTAGAAGTCAATAACAGAAAGACAGCTAGAAAATTCCAAAATATTTGGAGAACAAACATAATTCTAAATAAGACATGTGTCAATGAAGTCTCAAGAGAAATTTTAAAATGTTTTGAACTAAATAAAAATAAAAATATAACTCAACATAATTTGTGGGATACAACAAAAGCAGTAGTTAGGGAAAAATTTATAGCATTGAATGCACTAGAAAAGAAAAAGATGTAAAATCAATAACCTAAGCATTTACCTTTTGACCATAAAAAGTGAAGCAAATTAAATTCAAAGTAAGCAGATGAAAAAAGATAAATAAAATAAAAATTATTTCATAAATCAATGCAATGAAAAACAGGAAATCAATTCAAAAATGAAAAATATAAATCAATGAAATTGATAAACTTCTGGCCACACAACCACAAACAAGAGGAGGAGGACACAAATTCCTAAACTTAAGAAATGAAAGAGGGCTATCACTGTCGATCTCACGGACATTAAAAGGATAGCAAAGGAATATTATAATCAACTCCATACCCACAAATGAAATTTAGATGAAACGGACCAATTCTTTGAAATGCACAATCTATCAAAATCCACAGAATTATACAATGTGAATAGGCCTATAATGATTAAAGAAACTGAATCAATAATTAGTAACTTTATAAAACAAAAAACACCAGGCCCAGATGATTTTACTGGTATATTCTACTAAACATGTAAGAAATAAATGATACAAATTGTCTATAATCTCTTCCAGAAACAAGCAGAGGAAACACTTCCTGACTATTCCGTGAGGCCAGCACTAATACCAAAACCAAAGAGCTAACAGGAATGGAAAATTACAACCCAATATCTCTCACAAACATACATGAAAAAATCCTCTACAAAATATTAGCAAATTGAGTCCAACAATATATAAAAAGAATTATACATGAAAACCAAGTGGAATTTATTCCAGGTATGTAAGACAGGTTCAACACTCAAAATCTACTAATGTAACCCCTTACATCAACAGGCTAAAGAAAAACATACAATTATATGAATACATGCAGAAAAATCCGACAAAATCCAACACCCATTCATGATAAAAACTCTCAAAATAGAGGGGAACTTCCTCAAGTTGATAAAGAATATCTATAAATAATTTACATCTTGCATCATATTTAATGGTGACAAATTACATGTTTTCTCCCTAATATTGGAAACAAAGCAAGAATGTCCCCTCTCGCCACTCCTATTTGACAACATTCTGGAAATCCTAGCTAATGCAATAATAAAATAGAATAGAATAAACAAATAAAATAAAATGAAATGTACACAGATGGGGAAAGAAAAAATAAAACTCATTGTTTGGGCCGGCCCGGTGGTGCGCTGGATAGTGCGCCGCTTGGGAAGCGCGGCGGCGCTCCCGTCCGAGGGTTCGGATCCCACGTACAGACCGGCTCCCGCTCACTGGCTGAGCGAGGCGCGGGAGCAACGCCGAGGCTTGCGATCCCGTTGCCGGTCCCCGGTCCGGTGCGGGGGCAACACTGAGGGTTGCGATCCGTTGCCGGACACGGAAAAAAGACAAAAGACAAAAAAAAAAAAAAAAAAAAAAAAACTCATTGTTTGAAGATGACATCATTGCATATGTAGAAAATCCCAAGAAAAAATTTTTCTAGGAACTAATAAGCCATTATAGCAAGGTTATAGAATACAAGGTTTATATA
>NW_007726741.1:414341-431333 GCF_000696425.1 Galeopterus variegatus
GGGAAAAAAAAAAAAAAAAAAAAAAAAAAAAAAAAAAAAAAACTCATTGTTTGAAGATGACATCATTGCATATGTAGAAAATCCCAAGAAAAAATTTTTCTAGGAACTAATAAGCCATTATAGCAAGGTTATAGAATACAAGGTTTATATACAAAATCAATTGCTTTCCTATGTACCGGCAATGAACAATTGGAATTTGAAATTAAAACACAACACCATTTACATTAGTACCAAAAAAAAAAAAAAAAAAAAGAAATACCTAGGTATACATCTAACAAATATGTACCAAATCTATATGGCTACAGAATTCTGATTTTAAAAAAATCAATTTACATCTTCTTGACGGAAATAAATAGATATTTCATGTTCATAGATAGGAAAACTCACTAAGTTAAGATGTCAGCTTTTTCCTAATGGATCATATAGATTCAACAGAACTCCAATCAAAATCCTAGTAAGTTATTTTGTGGTTATCAACCAACTGGATCTAAAGCTTATATGGGGGGGGGGGGGGGGAAAGACCCAGAATAGTCAATAAAATGCTGAAAAACCAGAACGACCTCAGAGGACTGATACTACCTGACTTCAAGACTTACTACAGGTTGAATATCCCTTACCCAAAATGCTTGGGACCAGCAATATTTTGGATTTTTTTCAGATTTTGGAATATTTGCAGAACTCATACTGGTTGAGAATCCCTAATCTGAAAACCCCAAAGCCAAAATGCTCCAATGACCATTTCCTTTGAGAGTCATGCCAGCACTCACAAAGTTTCAGATTTTGAAGCATTTTGGATTTTAAATTAGAGATGTTCAACCCATATAAGTTACAGTAAACAGGCAGTATGGTATTGTCAAGAGAACAGACAAAACATCAGTAGAACAGGCTCAAAAAGCCCAGAAGTAGACCTACACAAATATAGTCAACTAAACACAATCCAGTGTAGAAAGGATGATAATCTTTTCAACAAATGGTGAAAACCTAGACATCCACATCCAAAAAACAAAAATCAAATACAGACACTGACCTTATACCTTACACAGAAATTAACTCAAAATGGATAACAGATCTAAATGTCAAATGCAAAGCTATAAAACTTCTCGAAGATAACATAAGAGGAAATCTAGATGATCTTGGGATGGCGATGACTGTTTAGATATAACACCAAAAACACAATTCAAGAAAAAAAAAATTGATTAATTCGACTTCAATAAAACTAAAAACTTCCGTTCTGTGAAGGACACTGATAAAAAGAATGAAAAGATAAGCTACAGAATGAGATAAATATGTGATAAAGGACTCGATTCTAAAATACACAACTCTTAAAACTCAAGAATAAGAAATATATGACCCTATTAAAAAATGAGCAAAGGATCTGGACATCTCACCATAGAAGATATACAGATGGCAAATGAAAAAGATGCTCATATGAAAAGATGCTCAATATCATATGACATTAGGGAACTGCAAATTAAAACAATGAGATGCAACAATAAACCTATGAGAATGGCTAAAATCCAAAACAATAGTAACACCAAATACTTGCAAAAATTTAGAGCCACAGAAAAAAGAAGCCAGTCTGTAAAGGCTACATCCCATACTATTCCAACTGTATGACATTCTGGAAAAGGCAAAACTATAGAAAACATAAAAAAAAAAAATCAATGGATGCCACGATTTTGGCAGGACAAGAGACGGATGAATAAGTGGAGCATGGGATATTTTTAGGGCAGTTAAACTATTCTATATGACACTATAATGATAGATACATGACATTATGCATTTGTGAAAACCAAAACCCACAGATCTGTACAATACAGTTAAACCTAATGTAAACTATGGACTTTAGTTAATAATAAGGTATCAATATTTGTTCAATTGTAACAAATTTACCATACTAATACAAAATGTTAATAGGAGAAACAACCGGGGGAGGGCAGAGGTTTACGAAGTGTATGATAACCCTTGTTCTTTGTGGAACGTTCCTGCAAACCAATTATGCTCTAAAAAATAAAGTCTATTAATAAAAAGAAATCCAAGCCAGCTACCTATATTGAACATGCACTCCCTCAAACATAAGTATGGACCAACAAAAAAGAATAATCAGAGAACTGAGGAAAACCAGCAGCAAAGAGCAGAGGAATTACATGAATATACAGTGCAAGTGATTCTGCCACAAAAAAACAACTTTTTTCAATGAGACTTAAAAAAATTAATTAGTAGCTTCAGAAATATTTAATTAGGTATTATTGCAAAAAAAAAAAAAAAGAAAGAAAAGAAAAAGAAATGAAAAGAAAAGAAAAGAAAAGAAAAGAAAAGAAAAGGAGACCAGGCTGCTATTAAAATAGAGCAATTAGCAACTATAGAAAAGACCTCATGGAAAATGAAAAATAACCCCTTACCACCAAAAATTCAAGACTGGCTAAAAGAGTCAAGGTAAATTTACCAATATTAGGCATTCAATAATAAATTACCAAGCATGCAAAAAAGCAGGAAAATGATCCCTAGAGAAAAAATCAAGAAAAACTGACACAGATGATAGACTATTGCTAGACAAGTACATTAAAACAGCTATTATATCTGTATTCTATACACTAAACAAGCTGGAACAAAGACTGAATATGTTAGAGAGACATAGAATATGTATTTTAAAACACCAAAATCAAACTTCTAGAGATAAAAACTACAATGTGTGAAATGAAAAAATAGAGTAGATGATATTAATGGTAGATTCATGAACTTAAAGACATAGCAACAGCTACTCTCCAAAAGAATCAAAAAGAGAAAGAGACAGAAGGAAAAAATGAGCTGTGCACCAGCGAAGTGTGGGACAACTTCAAGCACTCTAACATATGTGTGTGGGGGAAGGGGTAGGTATTTGAGAAAATAATGTCTAGAAATTTCCAAACTTACTGTTAACTTATTATAAACTGATGGTCCAAGAAGCTCAAAAAACTCCAGCACAAGAAACAATAAGAAACTACACAAAGGCACATCATAATCTGATCCCTTAAGATAAGTAATAAAGAGAAAAATCTGAAAAACAGAGAAAAAAGATAAATTATATGTAGAAGATTAAAGAAAAGGACAACAGCAGATTTCCTCTCAGAAATAATGTAAACCAGAAGAAAATGGAGCAACATCTTTAAAGTACAGAAAGAAAAAACTATCAACCTAAAATTCCATATCCAGTGAAAATATCTTCCAAGAATCAAGGCAAAACATAGACTTTTTCAGATATACAAAGCTGAAAGAATTTATCAGCAGGAGACCTGCACTAAGAAGAGACGTTTTAAAAAGAAAGAAAAAAACAAAAACACTTCTGGCTGAAAGAAAATAATTTCAGAGAGAAACCTATTACTAGGCAAAGGAACTAATGGCACCAGAAATGATAATCATGTTGATAAATATAAGGGTTTTTTGAACTTATTATTTAAATCTATTTAAAAGATAATTGAGTCTTTAAAGCAAAACTAACAAAATGTATCATGGAGTTTATAACACATGTACAAGCAAAATATATGGCAACAATATAGCATAACATCCTGGAGGGAAGAAATGGAATTATGCAAGGGTTGGGTTCCCCTTACCAGTCAGCTGCCAAAAAAAAGAGAGAGAGAGAAATGGAATTATGCTATTGTGAAGTCATTACACCAAATGTGAAGTGATATGATAGCTATTAAAAGTAGATTATAAGTTAAAGATATGTATTATAAACATTGAAACAGTAGAAAAACAACAAAATAGTTACAATTAATAAAAGGGGGATTAAAAGGAGATAAAATACTAAAGTGATCCAAAGAAAAGCAGAAAAAGAGGGAAAAAAAGAACAAAAACAAGAGACAAAACAAATAGCAAGATGATAGATTTAAATTCAATCATATCAATACAGTAACCACATTAAATGTAGTGTAAACATCCATATTAAAGGGCTTAAAAACTTGCTATGTGCCGCCTATAAGAAACCCACTCTAAGTCTAAAAACACAAAGAGGTTGAAAGTAAAAGAACGCAAAAAGATTACAACAATCAAAAGAAAGCTACAGTGGCTATATTAATATCAGGCAAGGTTGATTTCGCGGCAGTCTATCAGACACAAAGGGGGTCATTCCATTATGATAAAAGGATCAATTCATCAAAAGGATGTAACAACTGTAGATGTTTATACACCTAATAAATGGGTTCAAAACATTTGAAGGAAAAACTGATAGGAATTGCAAGGAGAAACAGACGCACTGTGGTGTAATCCTGTTCGTGAGGCCAATTGTAAAGCTACTCAACCATGCTAGTTGTCGGGCTCTTTTACCTGCTGGTAATCCTGCACCGACTAGGCCGATTGTCTAGCTAAGGCTGGGTCTGGAGCCCACAGACACCTCACGTGCCAGGTTGCGTCACCAGACCCCTTCACGTAAGTCTATGAGCTAGGTAACTGGCCAAAAGGTCCCTGGAGCTATATGTTGGAAAGCATGGCTGCGCTGGGGCGGACGCTGGAGGCAGACACCCGCCAACCTGCTTCACTAAAAACTACCTCTCTCTCTCTCTCTCTCCACTAAAAACTACCTCTCTCTCTCCCCCCCCACTAAAACTCTCTCTCTCTCTCTCTCTCTCCCCCCACTAAAACTCTCTCTCTCAAGAACACAGGAATACCAACAAAACTAAAAAGATACATGCATACTAACTTCATAGCATGCACACGCACACGCACACACACACACACACACACAAAATTTGCTTACAGTGGATGTACTGCTGAACCACACCCAACCAGACCCAAGGTGAGGGCCCTGACCAAACTATTCTATTTTCCCAACACCCACTCATAATTACAGTCAAACAATTCAACACCCCTTTCTAAGTAACTGATAGAGCAAGTAGACATAAAACCAATAAGGATAAAGAAGACTTGAATGACACCACTAATCAATTTTACATAACTCATCTTTTCAGAACACTCTGTCCAACAACAATGATATAAAAATTATTTTCAAGTGCACATAGAACACCAATTTAGACCATATTCTGAGCCATAAAAAGGACTCATGTTCTCCAACAATAATGGAATTGTTAGAAATCAGTAATAGAAAGATATCTAGAAAATCCCTAAATATTTAGAGAGTAAACTACATACTTCGAAAAAACCCATGGGTCAAAGAAATGAAAAATAAAATTAGGAAGTAATTTAAATTAAATGAAAATACAACATAATCAGAATGTGGGATGCCACTAAAGCAGAACTTAGGAGGAAATGTATAGCACTAAATACCTTTATTAGAAAAAGAAAAAAGGTATCAAATCAATTACCTCAGTAGTTACCACTTTAAGAAAAACTAAAAAAAAGAAAAACAAATTAAAACCAAAGTACAGTTATCCATTGGTATCTATGACAGAAATGGCTCAAGGACCCCACCCCCCAGGATACCAAATCCATGAACGCTCAATTTCCTTACATAAAATGGCATTGTATTTGCATATAACCTAGCACATCCTCCCCATACTTTAAATCATCTCTAGATTACTTATAATACCTAATACAATGTAAATGCTATGTGAACAGTTCTCATACTGTATTGCTTTTGTTCTTATTGTTTTTTATTGCTATATTATTTTTATTGTGTTTTTTTACCCAAATATTTTCAATACATGGTTGGTTGTATTGAATCCACAGAAGCAGAACCCATGGATATGGAGGGCCAACTATAAGCAAAAGACAATAATAAATAGCAGGGCAGAAATCAGTAAAATAGAAAACAGAAAAAAACAGTAGAAATCAATGAAACTAAAAGCTGGTTCTTTTAGAAAATCAATAAAATTGATAAACCTCTAGCCAAACTGGGGGCAAGGTGGGAAGTGGTGGGGTGGGGGAGTGGGATATGATACTTGGAATTTACTTTAAAATAATATAGGAAAGGGAAAAGTGGGTATACAGCAGACAAGACTGGCGATGAGTTGACACCCACTGAAGCTGGGTGATAGACACAGTAGGTTCGTTATGCTATTCTACTTTTTGTATGTTTAAAAGTTTCCATAATAAAAAAAGATGTTTTTAAAAAAGTATGTGGTAGTAGACCTATTGACCAACTTTACATAATATATAAACTGCCCAGAATATGATCCCTTTCAAATAAAATACACCCATATATATATACATATGTACATATACATGCATATATAAAAGGGATGGGAAAGAGTCAAACCATTGAGAAGAATCTTCTCTGTAGCCTAACTGTATTGGGGGATGAAAGGGGTAAAGAATTATTTTAACTTTTAACTCTGTATAGTGCATTGTGTGTGTTTCTTAATTGGGTATTACTCCTGTACTTTAAAAAACGTTAAAGAATTGGCTAGTACATACAAGAAAATTAGAAAACTACAGAAGGAAATAAGACAAAATAATAAATAAAAAATACTTGTTCTCCAATGTGAAGCCTCAATCTGTTAATTTTTACTCAATTAATCTATAAATGCAATGCTACGCCAAATCAAAGAAAATAATTTTTGGTAGAGGGTAGGGGTGATGAGTTAAGCCTTAAAAAAATACTAAGTTTAAACATATAAAAATAGCCAGAAAATACTGAAAAGTAATGAGAGACATGCTCTAATAAAATTGTAACGGCATTATAAAATTACACTATTTAAATTATGTGGACTGGCCAAGTAATAGACAAATGAAAGAAATAGAAGAGAATGCAAAAAACAGATCTAAGTATACCTGGTAAAGTATAAAAGTAGCATTTCTAACAGGTGGGAAAAAATAAATTGCTTAATAATACACACTGTTATTTGTAAAAATATAAATCTGGATTTCTGCCACACTCATTTTCCAAACTCACTTCCAGAAAGAGTAAAGATTACACATTCAAAATAAAACCATAAGGCTGGCCAATTAGCTCAGTTGGTTAGAGCATGGTGTTATAACACCAATGTTAAGGGTTCAGATCCCTGAACTGGACGGCCACAAAAAAATAAAAGTAAAAATAAAAAATAAAACTATAAAAGTACTAAGAAAACGTGAGTAAATATTTTTGAAATTCTGAGCTATGTAAAGTATTAAATAAAAACTTAACATGGTAATAGAAAGATTATTACATTTAACGACACAAAAATTTAAAACCTGTATGCTGACCCAAAACACCAAAAATATTTTTGTCAAAAGATAAATGGCAGACTGCCAAAAAAAACTATAATATATAATTATTATCTCTAAAACATACAGAGTTTCTCCAAGTTGCTAAGAAAAAGGTAGCCCAGCAGAAAAATGGTCTAAGAACAAGAATAGGCAATTAACTGAAGAAGAAACATAAACATCCAACAGACATGAAAAGATGTTCAACCTCACTAAAAACTACAAACCAAATGATGAGATATCTTCACCAGTGAGATTGTCAAAGGCAAAAAAAAAAAATTTTTTTTAACACCTAGTGTTGATTAGAATGTATAGTTTGATAATAAATGTTTTGGAAGACAATTAAGCAGTATATATCAATTAATATTTTTAATACTTGCACCTTCTGATTTTATTTCTTAGAACTTATTCTGTAGAAATACTTAGAAAGGACACATAGGAATACATATACTTGAATATTCATTATGACACTGTTTTTATAGGCGAAAACTTAGAAAGTCAAAATACCCATTGTTATGGGTTGGCACTGTGACCGCACAAAAGATATGTTAAAGTCCTAACCCCTATACCTGTAAATGTGACGTTACTTGGAAAGAGGGTTTTTGCAGATATAACCAAGATAAAATGAGGTCATTAGAGCTGACCCTAATCCAATATGACTGGTGTCCTTATAGGAAGAAGAGAAGACTCAGAGACAGACAAGGAGAGAATACCATGTGATGAAATAGAGACTGGAGTGATGAATCTACAAGCCAAGGTATGCCAAGGATTGCCAGCAATTGCCAGAAACTAGGAGAGAGATATAGGGCAGATTCTCTCTCAGTACCTCCAAAAGGAACCCTGCCAACACTGTGATTTCAGACTTCTAGCCTCCAGAACTGTGAGAGAATAAATTTCTGGTTTTAAACCACCCAGTTACAGCAACCCTAGCAAATTATTAGGCCCATCAATAGAGGATAATAAATGACATATATAAATGTATAGAGTAGTAATATAACATATTATGTAGCAATAAAAAAGGATGTGAATGTGACAGATATAAATGGACATGGAAATATAGTCATGCCTCACTTAAAGGGGATACATTTTGAGAAACGCATCATTAGATGATGTCATTGTGTGCAAACATCACAGAGTGTACTTACACGAACTTAGACGGTATTACCCACTACACACCTAGGCTATATGGCACAGCCATTATAATCTTATGGGATAACAGTCATATATGGGGTCCATTGTTGACCAAAATGTTATGGGGTGCATGGCTGTATATGAAAGATATATTAATATAAGTGAAAAAGTTAAGTTGCAGAACAATATATATATAATACCATTTTTGTGGTAAATTAAAGAGAACATCTCTCTACCTCTCTAATTCCTTATCAAAATCCATCCTCCTCCAATGCTAGCCAAGTCAAACATGGGCTAGACTGCTCCCCTCTGTAATCTTGACCTTTGCACCTTCACAGATCTAATTCCACTTCCACGGCCTCAATAGTAAAAGATTCCAAAAGCTCTAGTCCTACAATTCCCACTATCAAGGAAGTTCTATTGTCATCTGGAACTCACACAGCCAACTAAATATTGCCTTTTTCTTCTCAATGTTTCTAGCACCTAGCCTTGGAATGGCAACTAGATTTTATCTATCGTGAACTTGGACTATTGGTGGTGGCTGCCTGTATAGATATGCTGGGTATCCAGTAACCACATCTGGATTCAGTTGGAAAAATGGCTGTGTGATTGCTGGTTCTGCCACATGCAGACCAAGGACTGAGTTGGGTTTTTTTTGCTCCAGATACAACTACAATCCAGGTTCCTTAGCCAGACCAAGTATGCTGAGATAATAGACGAGAAAGTGTTTAGTAAACTTTAAAGCATTAGTCCATAATAATTTCCAATTTCCCCCATCTCTAGATCCTTCCTATCTTGACATTTCTTGAATCAAACATCTTAGTGGATCCTTACTACCTAGGGAATAAAGCTCAATTTTTAAGACTAAAGTTCAAGGTCTTCCAAAATCTGGCCTCAATTTACCCTTCAAACTTATCATCCACTATCTCCCCAAGCAAATACCATTCTCAGTTCTAGCCACGCCAGTCTATTCAGTATCTCCAAACACTCCATGTACATTATCTACTCCAAACTTTTGCTTACACATTTCCTTTTATGTCCCTGAACTGAATAGCCTCCTTGCTCCAAACATAAATTCTATAGGCTATTTAAGGTCCTCATATTCAAGTCCCACAATGATGTATCTACTCTTCCCTAACATTCAAATATTTAATATACACTGGCTTGCAGTATTTATCTTTTTGTGCTACACAGTAAACAACTGAGAGGTAAAGCCCAGATATGCCTGTTTCCTTGTACTCCCAAGATATTGGGAGAGTGTTATGCACTCAGTAAGTCCTCAATTTGATGATATTTCATCAATAAAAAAAGAGGAAACCATCTAGGTTTCTGACTAGCTTTATGCATGGCATAAAATCAATACGCTTCTTTACTAAGATGCAAATTACATGTCTAAATACACAGGTATCTTCTGATACTATGGCAACAAAAAAAATGCATCATACTTGAGAGCATTTCACTTAAAGTTTTTTATTTCAGAATAACAGGTATGACAACTGAACAACTGCATCTCTAAACAGTTTTAGCTTCTTCAAATCTAAGATAAAGTTTAATTTTCTAATGCACTTGAAAAACATTTCACTGTCCTGAAATTACTGTGCACATTTGCTTTCTGAAATTTCAATCTCTTCATATCATTTTTAACAGCATCTTATATTCCTATATGTCTTTCATATTTTTCTTTTACTTCAATCTAGCTGGTCTTTAATAAGTACTCCTCTTACAGAGACAGATTTCTATAGTAAATCTTCAGGTCAAGTAAAAAAATGTTTAAAAAATCACTATGGCAGAGGAACCAAGGAGCCAAGGACAGCAAAGAGTGTTAGTACATTTTGTGCTGTAGAACAGAATACCTTAGACTGGGTCATTTATAAAGAACAGGGATTTATCTTCTAGTCCCAAAGGCAGGAAGTCCAAGGCTAAGAGGGGCCTGCATCTGGTGAGGGCCTTCTTGCTGCACCATCCCACTGCAGAAAGCAGAAGGGCAAAAGAGTAGTTGGGAGAGAAAGAGGAAGGGGGCCAAATGCAACCTTTTATCAGGAACCCACTCCCGCTATACTCCTGCCATAAAGATATTAATCCATTTGTGAGGGCATAGCCCTCATGACCTAATCAACTCTTAAAGGTCCCACCTCTCAACCCTATCATATTGGGAATTAATTCATACATGAACTTTGGGGAACACATTCAAACCATAGCAAAGAGCAATAGTAAACTAACAGATAATCATAGTAACTGAAATACAAAGTTACTACATATCATTTATTTGATCCTATTTTCTAAAGGGGGCTTTTCTAGATTTACCTCTTCAACATTACTGTAGTCTACATTCAATTATTTGATCTCTTTAAAAAAGGGTCACAATTCCTTTACAACACATTAACTCCAAAGTGAAATAGATGTTTTCTAATTAATTTCACTCTCTTATATTGCTATCATAGTGGTATAATATTTTACTATTTCTGGGAATATTGAAATAAATACAAGAAATAAAAATGGGATTTCTTTTAATACTATACTGATGAGTAGCATTAAATATGCCAAACATCTAGTTACTAACCAATATTTACTACTTTAAAATACTAGATTGTCCACACACCAATAAAAATTGTATTTACAGTTAATAAAGTATATTCTATTACTGTGAACAAGAATGTATGAACGTCTTTGCTTCCAGAACCTTTAGAGTAAACATGAACGCTATTAATAATGTTGGGTTCTTATCTATGAGATCAAAGCTATGACTCCTAGACAGAATAATTTATGACAAAGTTCAATTCTATGTTTTTTAAAACTTATTTTTTCTACTCGAAACTAAGAGAAGCTGCCATCATATTTCCTTTAAAATTATTCATTTAAAAAATCTATGAAATATAGACAGAAGGAAAATAAATGAGACTAAGATGTGTTTCATTTGAAAAAATCATACTCTCATAAGTTTTAATACATATTAAATACATAATTTAATAATACATAATAATACATAATTCTTAGTCTCTAAAATAATCAAGTCAGTTCACCATAACTACTAAATCTAACATGTAAACTAAAAATTTAATTTTTTTTTTTCACCTTGGAAAATAAGCAATAAAATGCAACACCTATCATTCATATCACTAATATAATTTCAGGTAAGAAATAAGGTTCTAGATGGAATTACCTAACAAAAGAGACATCCTTAAAAATGACTCCATCTTAATTAAAAAGCACCTTGTTTCTAGTAAGCCAAAACAGCCTGTAATTATAGGAAAAATAATAATAATTCTAAATTAGTTAAGAGTTGATCATTCTATTACTAATGCCTTTTAATTCTGTTTACTCTGGTCTTTTTAAAGTGAAATGCCTATTAAATTATGATGCTTAGGAAAAGGTGAATTAGAAATAAGAATTTCCAATGAAATAATTCAGGATTATCTACCTTTCACTTAGATATATGCTAGCTTTGTCTCAACTGTGCAAAATTCATGTATGCCAGGGTTAACAGTAGGGCTGTTCTTTCTCTGCTACTGAGTCCTTGGCATCTAGAACAGTTAGACTGATAGAACATTAAATATGGAAAGACTATGGAGTTATCTTGACCAACCCCTCATTTTCAAATTAGGAAAATAAGGTTCAAGAAGGCAGAGATTCTTGTTCACATTCACAATTAATGGCAGCGGAGCATGGACTAACATCCGCAAACTCCTAATTCTATCAGTACCTTTTCATCCTCTTCAGTTCAGTAGCCCAGGAGGCTCAGGCTACCCAGAAACTCCCCAAAGAGACTTATCAAGCTGCTCCTTAACTCTTAATTTACATACTCTATATATAATTAACAGACTTTAAATAAAATTGTTAGAATTAGCTTACCTAAATCAAAACAAATACAATACAGAGTTCGAAATTTTACTTTAAAACCTCCCTGCCAGTAACAGGAAATCTAAACTGAGTACTGAATAGTATTAATGACAATTTTCTTTTATATGCTTCTCCAAACTCCTAGAATACTTTTTAAGTGTTAGGTACTCTAAGTGCCTTACATAATTATTGCATCCTTGAAATCCTGGACTAAGCCCATTTTACAAATCTAAACACTAAGGCACAGACTGATTTAGAAATCTGCCTATATTACAGAGCTAAGAATAACCAGAAATAGAATTTATAACCCAGCTCTCTTGGATTCTTCTGAATCTCTTCCTGTGTTCACAGGCCACTCTATTACACATATTTTTGTGCTCACCTTTTCCCTCTATACTAGCCAAGGGAACCTTTTCATCTCCGTATATTCCAAATCCAGTGAATTTTAATTTTTTTTCTCCTTCCTCATTACCCAATGTGAAATACATTCCCAGTACTAACTTCCCACCAGTAGTACATTAATTCAGGACATCAAGACAATGAAACTTCGAGGCACATCTTTCCCTGCATACCTATTTAAGAATAGCTATCTAAAAAATATGATTTAGAACAGAAACAAAAAAACAGTTAGACAACTACTGCTACCACCTATATTAGTTCAGTGACAGAATTAAACTACTTTGTTCTCCTAAAGTCTAGATACTATCTGCATTGTGAAGGTCTTAACAACCCGATTAAGCAATGAGAAATGCTGAATGAGGTCCTAAGAAATAAACAAGTGAGCAATTACAATTACTCAATCAATAAGTATTCACTGATCCATGTGCTAGATGTTATAAAAATCATAGAAGACTATCCAGACACAAGGTACATCTCCCAGAATTATATCTAGGGTGAGGAAACAAACAAAAAAACATAATTGAAGAATATAAGGAAGTTAAAACAAGTGCTGAGGAATTAAAGGATATGAAAACTAAAGTTGATTAATAAAAATCGCTTAAGTATCACTAAATCTTGAAAAAACAAACCAGGTGAGCATGGCTGGAAATGGTAATCATCAACAATATTATCAACTACGTTCCATTTACAACAGAGGCCTAGTTTAAGGTTTTATTTTTCCCACTCCTTAATTTCTTTATTCCCCTGCCCCCATCAGACTTCCACTCCTTAATTTCTTACTTATTCAGGATTATATATATTAAACTCCACTTGGCAAGATTGCATATACTCTTTACACAAAATTAAATTACACTACATGAAAGGCAACGGAACTTACTATAAAAAGAAACTTAACGATCTTGTTTACAACCTTTTAAATTGTTCTCCTATTATGAGGGAATATTACCAGCTAACGAATGGCATCTGAACTTTATGTAAAAATACACAACATATATTTATATATTACATATAACTTTAAATGGAACCTCAATTTCCACAAAATCTATTTTTAAAAACTATAGCAAAACAATAGATTTACCGAAGATTCACCTTCCTCCATGAAAACAATCCCCAATCCAGAGTCTCATTAACATTTTGGCATAATTACAGCTAACAAGATAGGCTTCTGCATACTTTTTCTGCTGGTGGTTTTAATGCCTACCTTCATTGCAATTCCCCTCCCTCACTGTATCTATGTGGAACTAAATTCTGCTGGAGTTTTCTAATTGTCCTTGAATTCCCACCAGTACTGCCTTAATTCAGGCCCTCATATTTCACGTGGACTACTGTAAACACCTATCTGATCTTTGTCTCCACTTTCACTATGCTCAATCCACCTTCTGTACCGCCTCCACCTTTCCCCCCAAAACTTCCTAAATGTCAAATCTCATCTTGTGGTTCCCCAACTAACTAGTGCAATACTTCCTCAACTGTGTCTTCCTTTTACAACTATGAAATGTACATTGATATCTTATGGGGTCAGAGAAACACTGTACTAAAATAACTTAATTTAACCTTAACTCACAATATACAGAACAAAAGTTGTAGGAAAACATATTAATATTTCCAGTATACTCCAAGATTACCCCATCAGAAAACAGTGAAAATCAGCAGTGGTTTTCAAACTGTAATATGCACATTTCGTCAAGCTTGCTAAAAAATACAAATGCCCAAGCTACACCTCAGACCCAGTATATCCGAATATTATCTAGGACCTGGGCCTAGCCATAAATATTTCTAATAATCTCTAAAATGATTCCAATTCATACCTAAATCTGAGAACCTGAGCAGAAACTCGCCTTGTTCCATAACAATTTATTAGTAGGTCTGCTAATTTTCCAACTGTTTCATATCACTCATCAACATGGGGAGTACCATTCTAAAAATATTTTACTCATCCTCTTTCCCACCATCCTCTCGAGACACAAATCCTTTATGAAAAGTTCCCACATATTTACATATAGTCCTAATCATCCACACAACCACACAGTGAGAAAATATCACTATTTCACAGATGAGAAAAAACAAATCTAGGACAGGGAGGTTAAGAAACTTGCCCAAAGTGGCTCCAAGTTTGAAACCACATTTGCTGACTATAAAACCAAGGTGTTTTCCATTGTGACATGCAGCCTCTTACACATAACTCTGAAGTACTGACTTGACTCATCAGTTTACTTGTTTGTTTCCCTTTTATATATATTAAACTCGACTTGGCAAGATTGCATATACTCTTTACACAAAATTAAATAAATTACACTACATGAAAGGCAACGGAACTTACTACAAACTAAGACCTAATAATCTTTTTTATAATTTAGTAAGCTCCCTGAGGGCAAGCATCAACCCTGATTCTGACCTGAACATTTAGCTATTCATGTTTGCTGAATAAAAGAAGGATCAAAGCTCTTCAAGGGACCATAACTACTTCTGTTTCATTTCTTTAATTCTTAGAGCTCTGAATATACTTCTTGCCTAACTAATTTGGTCCTACCTGTAAATCTTATTGCTAGATTTATTATGAGACAATGTATTCCAGTATTGTCTTAAACTACAAAAAAAAAAAAAAACCCTGCATGGTAAGAAAAGGGGGGAGAAAAAAAGATTATTCAAAAAAAATAAAATATCATTCTTACTTTACTATCTCTTAACCGGGGACTTCAAATTTTAAAGTTGATCTACAAAACTATTTCATCCCACAAAAGCAAGCAGCTATAACAGTGTGGTTTCAAATGACAAAAATTCAAAAGGTAAAACTGATTAAAAATAGATGACGTAAAGAAACTGAGCACTGAATACTGACAGCCTATTCTGCAATCCACTTAGACTAACCAGTCAGGAATGCTGTCTTTATCACAATATTCTTCCACATCTGTGATTTTTTAAAACCAGTAAACACAATAGGTAAGCACACAGTAATCAGTCAGTATACTTGTGTATAAATGTAACGTCCTTCGTAAGTTAACATGTCTGGTATGTAAAACATACTACAACTACTTCCGTTTGATACAGATTACCTAGCAAATGTAATAAACAGCAAAACAACTTTTTTTTCACATTTGCAGGTAACAAACATTCAAAGTGCTGAAGATTTTCCTAAAGTGAAAATATGCAAAAATCAGTGCTGCTTTAAGAATCTTACATTTTAATTATATTAGTTTTCAGAGAAAAAAAAAAGAAGTGGGTATTCCTTTAACAACACTTTTAGAAATAAGTCAATAACGAAAAAAATCCTTCTAAAACAACATAATTTAGTGGAAAGTACAATAGGACTAAGGCATCAAGAGTCCTGGTTTTCTAGTTCTGGCTACATTACAAAGTTGCTGTGTGACTTGGAGCTCCCCGGATCAGTTTTCTCACTTGTTTAAAAAAAGTATGCGTTGAGAAGAAAGGGACCTGATTATCTTTAAAGTTGTTTCCCAATATTCTGATTTTGAGCCACACCTCTGGTTTTATTCTTCTCTTTGGTAAACTCAATGTTCATTAAAGTCTAAATTCTGAAATACGAAACCCATCTGAAATTGAATGGAACAATTCAGTCTCCAACTGGATAGCACAAAATACAAAGGGTAGACTCCTATAAAGTTATTCCGCTAATTTTCCTGAAATAATCTAATCCTAACGTCTTAAACAAGCAAGAGTAGTCCGGTTTGACATATTTAACATTACTAAGAAAAGTTATTACGTGGTACTGCTTTGTTGAAACTTCCCTAGGTGTTTTCCTGGGTTCCAGTGGCACGTACTCTGCAGATGCTAGCAAGCAAAGAAAGGAAAAAGGGACATAGCCGGCATTTAAACAAACCACAGTTCAACCAAGTCACCGCAGCAAGATCCCAACAAGGCCTACAACTCCGAGAACCTTCCCACCCCCAAAAGTGCCAGCAGCCAAAGAAATGAATGCTTCCGTCAACAACACACATTACTCCTCTTCCCACAGCAGAACTGCTTGCTCCCAACCGGCCATCTGGGGTTGGAATCAGCAGCACAGCACCAATCTAAAAATCATTCTCGGCCCCAAAGACCAAGAACTACTAGAATACGTACTAGAATGCGGCTTCCCTGGGCATAGCTGAGGGAGAGCAGCACCTCTCCCACCAATAAAGAAGAAAAAAGTAAAGAGAAGAAAAGAGAAAGGAAGAAAGGAAGAAAGAAAGAAAAAGAAAAAATCAGTGGGAAGGAGAGTAGAAACCAGGCCTAGACGCGGTTGCTGGAAAAATTGATCCTGTTTCTCTCCAACTGGGAGCAGTAGCATTTTCTGCTCTCTCTCAGATTAGAAGACTGCCCAAGAACCTGCACTCGACTTTATTCCCTACTGGAATCCTAAAGGGAGATTAAAAACCACCTTATGGTCCCCTTCATTCCCTGATCTGTCCACTCCTTAACCCTCTGGCATTGTTAAAGGTACCTCCTGATCAAGCAGTAGGAAGTGAAGCGAGAGCCAGGACAGAGACCCCAGAGGCTCTTGAG
>NW_007726741.1:432605-465761 GCF_000696425.1 Galeopterus variegatus
CCGCACCTTTCTGCCGAGCCGCGGGCCGCGCGCGTCGATGGTGCCCTCGGTGCGAGGCGTCGGCCTCGTCCTTCGGGGTCTTGGCTGGTCCTTCTGGTCCCCGGGCCCAGCGACTGCTGCTTAAATAAAGGATAGAGGTTCCTCCAGTAGGAACCCTGGTGCGTCTCCCCGGAGTAGCTCTTCTTTCTCAGGCGCTTCTCAGGAGAGACAGTCTTTGTTCGCCGCTTTCAGTCAGAGCCGCAGGTGCCTGGGGCGTCTCAGACTTTGTCCAGACGTCGCCAGTGGGATGGAGGAACAGCCAGGCCTCTCCCAGGACTGTGGAAGAGATCTTGTTGATCGACTTAAAAAGCAAAGGCACGTAGAAAAGACTTCTGTCTCCCGCCTGGCGTGTCACCAGGTGTAAATGTGTGTGTAACATTCAAATCCAATTTTTTTTTTAAAGACCCGGAACAGTTTCTTTCTGTGTCATGAATTGGAAAATACCCCTTTTCCCCTCACTGTAATCTCTCTATATCCCTCAAACCCCAGAGACCTTGTTTTCTTTTTATACAAAATAAATGTACCCATTCTTGGATGTCATGGAGTAAAAATACCTTATCTGGTTTAATCTTTAGATATAAATCTCAAGAATTTGTACGCTTCAGAATAGTGAAAGTTATTTAACAAAGTTATATGTTAAACTTAACACATCTGTCCTATGACAATTAAACTTTCTTAAAAGTGTTTGATTTTAACATCTCTGATAGCTCCCAATAGAAATCTCTGATGTACTGAACACGTTGATAAAACGTTATCAATGCATTTTGAAAATATAAAAATTTAAAATTAAAGCTACCCTTAATGAAATGGGCTGAGAAGGAATAAATCTACAAAGGAAAATGAGAATGGCTAGGTTTGGGTGTTCTCACATAGCATGGGTTTTTCCAAATTAAAGTTGATTAATAATGTTAGGGGGAAAAGTAGATTTTTTAAAAAAAGCCATGGGACTATTCATAAAATAATTAGGTTCAGAAAGGTGGTATTAGAAATGTAAACCTGTAGTTGCCTTTGAACTACAGAGGTAACAAACCAAAAAGCTAAATCAGTTTGTCTTTTATCAAAAATACAGCGACAGGAGAAAACATTACAAATTCTTGAGAAATGAAAAAATCAGAGCTCTTTTTTTTAAAGATAACCGGTAAGGGAATCTCAACCCTTGGCTTGGTGGTGTCAGCACCACACTCAGCCAGTGAGCAAACTGGCCATCCCTATACCGGTTCCGAACCCGTGGCCTTAGGTGTTATCAACACCGCACTCTACCAAGTGACCCACGGGCCGGCCTTAAAGATTTTCTTTTTTTTTTGTTTGCCCTTTTTGAGACCGGCCATACCGCGCTGAGCGCACTGGTCATCTCTATATAGGATCCGAACCCTCGGTGGGAGCGCTGCTGCCAGCGCCGCACATTCCCGAGTGCGCCACGGGCTCGGCCCAGAGCTCTTATTTTCAAACCTGTAAACAAGTATAGTACCAAAAGTGTAGACTTTAGATGGGCCTAAGCTGGAGTTCCTTAGGGACTTTGGACAAGTTGCTTCTCTGAATCTCAATTTCCTTATCTGTAAAATGAAAATAATCTAATAAACATGTGAAATAAATAGGGATGATTATACCTCCTTCAATGTGGTAAAATAAGATAGTACATGTAAAGTACCTGGTACATAAGTGGTTACTCAAGTGTTTGTTGTCTGTTACTGACTTTGCCAGTCAGTGATCTGTTCTGCTTTCCCCTAGCTAAGAGATCAAGACTTGAAATGAAGGATGTATTTTAACTTTTGTTCTATCTAAGCCTGATTCTTCCAAAACTGTCCTTCAAAATTAGGACTCTACAGAATTCTCTAAATTTATGGTGGTGAATGTGGGGCATAGTCTCTGTTAGCAGAATTTCCGGTTAGGCTACATATAATGCTATATAGATTACATACTCGTATGTTCCAGTATGCCAAAATAATAACACTTTTTAATTTTAGAGATGGAATCCTATTAACTTCTAATTAATAAAAACTTAAAGAGCAGTTCTTATGCTAGAAATGCCAGCTTTCAGGACTTAGCAAACTATTTTGAAGATATGAAAGAGATGTGGGAGAGGGCTATGAAAAAAAGAAGCTACGGAGTGATAGGTCAATGGACAGTAGCTCTGCACTTAAGAATCTATCCTATGCTGAGAACTATTGAGTTCCAATCATTTCACAACCTGTTATTAATCTAGACTATTTTGTCTTTCAGATAATTTTAAACATATTATCTAAGTGCAGCTTGCTGATGATATGCCCTTGTTCTGTTTTCTTTAGTTTTGAGGATTGAAAATTACTACTTTCATAGACTTTTTTTTCTCAAGTTCAAACCGTTTCTTTAATTTTTCCTCAAAATTTTAAATATAGTACTTTGTCCACAAAATCGAAATTTAGTTCCTTATTTTTTACCCTTCATTGTTATTTTTGCTTTTCCCAGGCCTTTTTCCAACTCCTTGATGTTCTTAAAATGTGGAAAATGTAAGCATGAACATTTCACTGAAAATATGACTTCCTTACTCATTTGAGCATGTGAACAAGTGATGTTTGGGGTTTCCCGCCTCACCATGCATAAAAGGTTCTGTTTTTTTCACATTTTTCCAGAGACCAAGCAGTACTGTCTGCATTTGTTTCAAAAGTTTTAGAAAGTCCTTTCTTCCTTTCACTTGATAGCATATCTTCTGTTTGGCAGAACACAAGACATCTTTCTCTCTGTTTTCTTTGGCAAGTTCTTTTCTTATCTTAAATTCTTTTTTACCCAGTTTGAGAGACTGGATTTGATCCAGGAAATAAGCATTCTATTTCCCTTCTACTGAGTATCTTGAAGATTATAAACTAGTTAGAAGACGGTAAGGATTTTATCTTCTTAAACATATAAACTACATATTCTGTACTAAAATGTATATGAATATAACTAAGAAAAAGGCAATTTTTATGTTTAATTTCTTCCATTTGACTTTCCTTGCCTCAACTACAATCTATTCTAATACTTTTATTTCCTTTTTTCCTTCTCTGCTGTGATTTTTTAAGGTAAAGCCTTCATTTTTAACAGAAAACATTAGGGTAGCTTGTTTATGGAAATGAGGGCATATTTTCAGAGGCATTCCCTGCTGTTATTGTTATACTTTGCAAATTTCTCTTGTCCTGGTCCTTTTTTTCTTCTTTACAAATGTCATTGTTTATGTACTGTTACAAGTCCTCTGAAACACCCTATTCCCCTTGCTAATGTTAATAATTTACAATATAGTGATATCCATTACTGTGGGGAATGTAGAGGTAGCTACACACAGGTATCTATGGCATTCAGCGACTGCTGACATGCTGCTTGGCTATGGCAGAACTGAATAACAGAGACAGAAAAACATATCTGGATACTGCAGGGGTGATGAATGTCACTTCTCTCATGTGATCTCCAAGTGTCATGGGTTTAAAATGTTCATGTTGTAAAATATCTCTGCACATTTTTATGTAAATGTTGTGTATAGCAGTGCTTAAAAAAATTTGTCTTAGTACATATTCCCCCAAGTTAAATGTTGAACTGTTTATTTTTCATCAACTAAAATCTTGAAAAGTAAGCTAGCAGCCTATTGTTTTCTGCCTCTCCCTTTTAAATTCATTTTAACTACAAGCCTCTTTGGGGCTTCCTTTTTTAGGAAGCTATTCTGACTTCTTATTGATGTTAGTGGAAAATTGAATTCTTATTCATGCTAGTGAATTATCGCTGATAGTCATTACCACTAAATGGCCTAGTCTCCAGATACCTATACATACCTTTATTCAAGAAATGATTGAAAGAGCTAGGAATGTCATAGTTCCTAGGGTAATGCTTACTGGTTTTATGGCTGCTGCTCTGTAACTAATGAATGTTCAATGGCTCTTAGTTTAATTATTCCAAATGAGAAAGTAAAAACTTTGACTTCTTTATTATAATGTGCTCAAGGTCAATCTACATTATAGATAAGTAAACAGCTTGGATACCTGGGATAATTTGAAGATGATACATGCCCCCATTACCTCATTGAAAAGATAGGGATAGAAGGTATGGTCTCCTCTACCATATAGCTTTCTTAAAATCAATTTTGTTTTTTCTGAAGTGATCAATGTACATAATTTTAAAAAATGTAATAGTACTATAAAACTTAGAACAACATAGCAAAAGCTCCATGCTCCCTTCTCTATCCCCATTTGCTTTCCTCAGAGACATCTACTTTGAACCCTTTGAACTGTTTCCTCTGGTATTTACATATATATTTCTAAATAATTTGCTAAGTTGCTGTTTGTTGACTGATCAATTTACAGCATTATCTGTTAACTTTCTATTATAATTGATGAGGACTTATCTCTCTTAAACTACCGCTTTCCCATTTCTCCTTTGCCAATATAGTTATAGCACAATTTGTGTTTAAATCATTAACACAAAGAATAGTGTGTTATTCTCTAATGAGTCAAATATTGTACTGTCATTATATTTACATTTTTGTAATGCTTTAACTTTGTTGATTTTCCCCCTCAATAATTTTCTTGAATTTTTTTTTTTTCATTTCTTTTTACAACTATAAAAATCACTCCCCATCTTACTTTCCTCATAATCAAATGTATCAGGAATCTGTTAGATGCCTTTTTTTTTTTTTTTTTTTTTTTGTCAGAGACCTTTCTCCCAGAGCCCTCCATAATCCCATATTAATATGGACTGTAGCTACATGGCTGTTGTCTGGAATTTTCTTCAGTTATTATATTAGGGTTTCCCTTCACCTCCTTTCTTTGTTGGACCCTGTTTCTTGGATCCTATGTTGCCTATCTTGATTTACTCCCTTGTTTCAGTAGTGAATATCCTTTAGTTGCTTGCTAAGAAAAAGTGTATAGAAAATAAAATTTTTCAGACCTTGCACATCTGGTAATGTCTTATTCTAACAGTGTATAGAATTTTAGGTTGAATATCAGGTTTTTTCAGAATTTGAAGTGTTATTCCGTTGATTTCTAATTTTCAACATTGCTGTTGAAATCTAACATATTATGATTCTGATTCTTTGTATGTGACATTATTATCTCTAAAAGTTCTTAGGAATTCAGAAATGTCATGATGTACCATAGAAGATTAAATTCATTGTACTGGGTATTCCAAAGGCCCCTTTTACCTAAAAACTTATGTCCTTTAGTACTGAAAATTTTTCTCATTATTTTCTTATCATTTTCTCCCTTCATGTTTTTTCTCTTTTCATTCTGGGATGCCTGTTGGTCAAGTGTCAAACTTCTTGATTCATCCTCTACCCAGCTAGAAACTATACTCAAGTTTCACTATGGAACTACTCAAGTGAACTCTTGACTGCTGTCATCTCTAGGCACAGACATTGTAAATTCACCACTAAAATTAGGAACTGGAAACTAGAATCTCTTCTGAGCTTCTAAAAGCTGGATATTTCTGTGCTCCCTTGTCAGAACAGATTCCCTGTGTCACCTGCATCTTCACTTTATATGCTTTCAAATCACAGTTGCCCGTGGTGTGTCTGATTAGGGAAAGGGCACATACCTGTTCTGTATCTGGAGGCAAGCCTGAAATTTCAGGTTCAACTTTAGGGAGCTGCAGATTCGTAAGGTCAGAAATTCCCTGAACATAGGAAGGGTATTCAAAAGGTACTCAGCAGCTAGTTAATTTAATTGGGGATAGTTGGAACTTCAGGACATTCTGGCTTATTAAAGGAGGTCTTTTTAAAGACCAAAGCAGTAATATAGAATATTAAGCATAAGTAATACTTGCTTTCCAATTTTATCAGGATGATGGCATTTTGTGTAATACATCACATGCATATTACAAACATAATAAAATTGTAAAACCCTAGGGAGTAAGCAGTCTTTCTTATTTCATTTTTTGTCTCTATGCAAAGTCTTTAATAAGAACTAACAATGATTTTTTTCCCTTGACCTTAGATTATTTGTCCTTGAAAAGTTAGTAATGGTTGAATGAATTGATACTATTACATTTATACACTTTGGTATCATTTATTTATGAATAGCTGTTTAGTTGATCCATTAAAAAAAATTGAAGTCTGGGCCGGCCCGGTGGCGCACTGCTATAGTGCGCCACTTGGGAAGCGCGGTGGCGCTCCCGCTGAGGGTGCGCATCCCACATCCAGACCGGTTCCCGCTCACTGGCTGAGCGAGGCATGGGAGCAACACCGAGGGCTGCGATCCCGTTGCCGGTCCCGGTCCGGTACGGGGGCGACACTGAGGGTTGCGATCCGTTGCCGGACACGGAAAAAGACGGTATCAGTTATTTATGAATAGCTGTTTAGTTGATCCATTAAAAAAAATTGAAGTCTGGGCCGGCCCGGTGGCGCACTGCTATAGTGCGCCACTTGGGAAGCGCGGTGGCGCTCCCGCTGAGGGTGCGCATCCCACATCCAGACCGGTTCCCGCTCACTGGCTGAGCGAGGCATGGGAGCAACACCGAGGGCTGCGATCCCGTTGCCGGTCCCGGTCCGGTACGGGGGCGACACTGAGGGTTGCGATCCGTTGCCGGACACGGAAAAAGACAAAAAAAAAAAAAAAAAAAAAATTGAAGTCATTTTAATATATGTTCTCAAAGCCAGTGATATACAAATTTTTCCAATTGCAAATTATAATTACTTTTTAAATATCTGTCTCTTACTTAGCATGAAGACTTGCTGAGATCGGGTATCATGTCTTACTCACTTTGTATCTTATTTTTAACATTTGTATTAGTCCATTTCTGTTGCTTATAACAAAATACACAGAACTGGGTGATTTATAAAGGAAACAAAATTTATTGTTTACAGTTTCTGTGGCTAGGAAGTCCAAAGTCCAGGGAACACATGTGGGCAGGGTCTTGATGTTGATGATGGTGATGGCAGTGTATCACATTGTGAAAATGGTGGAGCAGAGAGAAAGCTCTTAATGAACTCTCCTTTTAAAGCCCTCAGCACCATGCCCATGACTACCATTATTAATCTATTCACTATGGCATGGTCCTACAATCTAATAACCTCTTTAAGGCCCCATCTTTCAATTACCATAATAAGATTTCCCACCCTCAACAGTTAGCAGTGGGGATTAAGCCTCAATAAGGTTGGAGAGAGGGGCATCCAGTCTACAACATTCCACCCATAACCCCCCAAACTCATGTCCTTTTCACATACAAATACATCCATTTATCCCTAAAGTCTTGTTTCAACTCAAAAGTCCGAATTTCGAAGTCCCATCTGTGAAATCAAAAACAAATTATCTACTTCCAAGATACAATGGTGGGACAAGCATACAGTACATATTCCCATTCAAAAAGGGAGAAATAAGCCAGAAGAAAGGTGTAACAGGTCCCAAACAAGTCTGAAACCCAGCAGGGCAGATGTTAAATCTCAAAACTGGTGAATCATGTACCTTGACTCCATGTTCAATATCCTCTGCACACTGGTGTTGGGGTTGGGTTCCCAAGTCCTCAGGCAGCTCTGCTTCTATGGCTTTCCTGGTCTCAGTTGATGCTTTAACTCTTGCAGGCTGGCATTCCACTCTGGTAGCTCCACAAGTCCGGGGACTCCATGGTGGTCTCATTCTCATGGCTCAAGTAGGCATGGCACTGTTGGGGTTTTCCTGTTGCAATTCTGACCCTGTAGGGCATTGCTCTAGTGAAGGCTTTATGCAATGAATCCACCACTGTAACAGATCTCTTCTTGGGCCCCCAGGCTTTTCCATACATCCTTTGATGGCAGGGTGGAGATTCTCAAGCCTCACAGCTTTGGCATTCCATGAGCCTACAAATCTAACACCATGTGGATGCTACCAAGGCTTCCGGCTTGCATTTTCCAAAGCTGCAGGTCCAGCCGCATCTGAGGCCAATTTAGCCACAGCTGGAGTGGCAGCTGGGGTGCTGGTGCTGGAAGCAGCTTCCTGAGGCAGCCCTGGGTAGCGAGCCCATGGAGGGTTCCTCAGGCCTGTTCCCCAAGACCATTTTGTCTCCCTAGGCCTTTGGGCCTGAAATGGAAGGGTTGGACCCAGAGGATTCTGCAATGTGTTCAGGTCCCTTTCCCCCTTCTCTTGATAATCCCTTTCTTTTGTTCTAATCTCCTTAGGACCATTGCATTTTTCTTCTGAAAATGCTGTCTGCTTCTCTACCACATGGCCTGGCTGCAAGTTTTCCAAATCTTTATGCTCTGCTTCCCTTTTAAATTTTGACTTTATGTCATACATTTGCTGCCATAACTCAGTATAGACTGTTACAAGTAGCCATACAGCTTCCTTAATGCTTTGCTGCTTAAAAATTTCTTCTGCCAAACATTGTGGTTCACAACTGTTAAGTTCCAACTTCCACAAATCCTAGGGCATGGACACAATGCAGCCAAGCTCCTTGAAAATAGCAAGGCTGATTTTCACCCCAGTTTCCAAAAAACTCCTTATTTCAATCTGAGACCTCCTTAGGAATGGTCTTTACAGTCTGTATTTCCATAAGCATTCTGGTCACCAGCATTTAACCAATCTCTTAAACTTACCCTGGTTTTCTTGTCTTCTGAATTTTCACCAGCATCTAGGTTTTTTCAAGCCTATTCCTCCAGCTTCTCAACACCCAGTTCCAAAGCCACTTCCATATTTTCAAGTATTTGTTGTAAGCAAAACCCCACTTCTCTAGTACCAATTTTCTGTATTAGTCTGTTTCTGTTGCTTATAACAAAATACATAGAACTGTGTATTTTCTAAAGAAAATGAAATTTATTACTTACAGTTTCTGAGGCTAGGTAGTCCAAAGTCCAGGGAACACAGCTGGTGGAGGTCTCAGTGGTAGTGACAGTGATGGCAGAGTATCACATTGTGAAAATGGCAGAACAGAGAGAACAACCTCCTTATTCATTCTCCTTTTAAAGCCCTCAGAACCATACCCATGACCACCATTTTTAATCCATTCACTATGGCATGGTCCTACAATCTAATCACCTCTTCAAGGCTCCACCTTTCAATTACCGTAATAGGATTTCCCACCCTTAACAGTTAACAGTGGGGATTAAGACTCAATGAGGTTGTGGGGGGCATCCAGTCTACAGCAACATTAAATATATACAATATTCAATGTATATTTGTAAATCAAATGACCACCTTCTGATTCAAAGAAAAATGGATGAGTATTTTTTCATCAGGTACAAAGGTAGTTATACAGCCTCTAAAGTCAAGTCAAGAGAGCCCACAGTCTTGTCCAGATTCTTCCCACATGATACTAAGCATGTGGTATTCTGGAAAGGAAATATAATACGCAGAAATCTGCACACAACTTAATGGTAGCAGGGGTAGGGGTTGTGACTAACAGCAATAGAAAGGAGTGACCTCCACCTATGGTGGCCAGAAAACTAATCCAATTCTAGAGAATGAAGTGATTTTTTTCCCCCAAGCATGCTTAGATATCCAGGGCCCAGTCTGAGAGGAGAAATGTGGGGTATATTGTTAGGGGTTTCTGGGAACAATAGTTTTTAGCATGATGTGATTGCCAGATCAGTAAATTGAGGCTTGACTTGGGCTTGGAAAGCAATTCTGGAAGAATCAGGGAGCGAGCTGAGTACTAAGGAATACTGGAAACTGGAGTGAAAACAAGGACCAATATACAAAGTCCATGGATTGGCATCCCCAGGGACTGGCGTAACTAAACCCGTAGTTCTGAAAGTGTGGTTCTCCCATTAGCAGCATTAGCATCACCTGGGAACTTGTTGGAAACACAGTCTCAGGCTCCACTCTTAACTACTGAATTCGAAAGTCTGGGGATAGGACTCATCATTCTTTGTTTTAACAAACTCTCCTAGAGATTCTGATGGACTGACCTTCAAGAAGACATCCAGGGGATTAAATTTACCACCAGCAACAACACCTTCATCTTCCCAAGCATGAAAGGCACACAGAATTACACAGACTATATCTGAATCACATTCCTTTTTGTAGGAGGGAACTCATAATGAACCACTGGAATTTATTCTTGTCAGTTTAAGACTTAGATATGATAGAGTCTGTAGGCAGAATATCTTCACTGTTCACATCTGGCAAAGCAGCGGCTAGGGCGAGCACAGATTACCTAGTCTAATCTGAGTTTTGATAGGAATGAGCCATGTAATCTTAGCAAAGTCACTCAACCTTTATGCTTCTATTTACTCATTTGTGAAATAAAAGGAATGAATTAATGATTACTAAGGTCTTTTCAGCTCAAACTTATATAATCAATTTTGTGTTTTTGAATTTAAAAATCATCCAGCATTTAAAAAAGCAATGGGTAAAAAGCAGTGCATAACAAAATATAAACAATGCTATATTTTTTCACTGTTAACAAACACTTTTTCAGTGGTATAAAAGTGAATGTATGAATATAAGCCTTATTATAAGCCCAATTCTACTGGAAGAGAGAGTGGTAAGAATTTCAGTCCCCTGAACATAAAAATCCTACTTTTAATTACCTCAGTGCAGAAAGGAATGAGTAATTGGTGACTGTAGTTTCATGATATTATGTACCATTTATATTCATTTGTATTAATAATGTATTAATGTGTCATTTATATTCAGTCCTAGATGATACTTGATAATAGCTAAATCAGTAATGACTCAATTCCCCATGGATAAAAGTTAATATTAATTTTTATACGTTTTTTAAAAGGTGAGGAAAAACACTGAACACCTAAATAATTTAGCCAGAGCCGTGATCATATTAGAATAAATTCCTTGTTCAGGAGTCATTCAGCTTAATATCTTTATTTAGAATCACTGTGTTAGAGCTGGTGGGGACCTTAGCAATTATGTAGTTAAAACTCTTCATTCACCTATGCCTAAAAATGGAAAAGTCAAAAAAGGATAAAGGAATACATGGATATATCTGGTTTGTTACATAGCAACGGCTGTTAATTGAAAGTATCAAGAAAGTTCATTGAGAGGCACCATAACATAGTGAAAATAATGCAGACATTATAGTCAGACAGACCTAGGTTGAAGACCAGCTCTACAGTGGTCAAATTACTTTACTTCATTGTACCTCAGTTTTCTCATCTCTAGAATGCAGATAATATCTATCTCATGGGATTGTTGTAGGAGTAAA
The DNA here is from genome assembly GCF_000696425.1 of Galeopterus variegatus. NCBI lineage: Eukaryota > Metazoa > Chordata > Mammalia > Dermoptera > Cynocephalidae > Galeopterus > Galeopterus variegatus. Next base: position 443,715 of record NW_007726741.1, read on the forward strand.
ATTGAAATAATGTATGTGACAGTTCCTACTGCAAAGCCTGGCACTTACTGGTTTCTCAGGAAATGGTAGCTAATACTAATAAATCATAGCTATTACTACTAAACAGGACTAAAGCTCAAGGTCTCCCACATAAGAGATCTTCAACAATAATAGGTCAAACTACTGAGCCATATTTATATATATTCTATACATATAAACATGTATAACCTGAAAGCCCTACAAGAGAGAACACACATTATTTCCCCAATGTTTTCTAAGTTCTTCAATTTCCAATATCCCCCCAATTTTTGCCATCTCATCAATAATTACAAATTTTCCTATTCTTCTAAGATTGGATAATTAAATCTTAATACTAGATTACCAAGTGTAACTTCTTATTTAAATAATTACTCTCTTTCTCTAGAATCTGTTGTCCACTAGGGTTTGAAAAACAATCATAATTTGTACGTGTTCTAGATCAGTTTCCCTAGAAGCAGAGCATGAGATAGGGCACACAATTTATTAACAGAATGTTCAGAAAACACTTAGAAGCCGATGAGATAAGCTAGATAGGAAAGGGGAAATAGCCATGCAATGACTTGGTCACAGGTGAAGTCTAGCTCCACCCTGATGTACAGGGCATGAGGCTCTGAAGCATAAATCCCTCCGCAGAAATATTGTCACTTCGAGGCAAGAGGATTAGCCTTTTGTATGTCATTGGTATTACACACTCAGCCATTAACTCTGGGGGGTGGGGGAGGACGGTTTGGGATGTGGCTCACATTAGCCAAAGGCAATGACAAGTCTCTACAGAAGATAGCAACAGTGAGCCATTGGCAAGAAACACTCCCTGCAGCTGAGCGATGAGAGCATGGACTGGTCAGGAAATCGGGGAGGGACAGCAACAGTGTATTTCTTTAACTGCAAGGTTTCTAAATCTATGACTTTCCTTTGTATTTACAACATGCCAAAGTATGGTTTCTAGACTTTTCTGAGCTGAAATCTAGATTACACTATGTTAGCCAAATCTTAGGTCCGGGCACCCAAAGAAGAAACCTTTTGCTAATTCCTACGAAAGCACTGAATAGACTAGTGTCAACCCTGAAGCATAAGCTGCAAGCGAGGGGCCTCAACAACTGCTTAGCAGCACCAGGAAAGCAATAGTGACAAATGTTTAAGGAAAATAATACCTGGATATAAACTGTCCTTTCATCAATTGTTTTCTCTGCTTGATTATCATTTAATCTTCCTTTCACTTGCTACCAGGGATAAGTTAAAAAAAAAAATCATTTCTCAGTCTCTGAAGCATTTGGAGGCTTCTGTTCAGTTTACGTTTAGATACTGGCCTTCAGCTGTAACTCTATAGTGCCTGTGACTTGAGAGAATTGTGGGCATCGAAAACCATCAAAGGTCATATTGATCTGGGTCCAACCAGGAAATCCTTAAATGTGTAAAACAAAATTTATTTAATGAAAGATTTTGTTTTCACAGGTAATAGGAAAGCTGAAAAGACAAACAGGGACAATGAACAAACCCATTAGCAAAAGTCACTATAATTTTGAGGCTGGAGGAGCAGGAGGAGAAGGTAGAACCAGAGTCACCCAGCAGAGGCTGGATCCACAGCTGGTCTATGCAGTGGGAACTCGGACCAGGGAGGAGGAAATCCACTCAGGGAAGAGAGAAGAGGACAAATTTCCTAACTTCTCTTTCACCAGTTTTCCAGCGTCCTCATTGGCTGAACCCAGCTGCAAGCCAGCTGACATGGAAGCTGGGAAATGAGCCTTGTTGGGGACAATCCCCCTACAATACCAAAATGAGCAAAGGAAGGGCGAGAATTTGGTTTAATAGCAAATAGTCAAAAACAGGTACAATTAAATTTGCTAAAATAACCTCAGAAGTTTGCAGTTGGCATTCTAAATTCCAAGTGCCTGTATCATTCAAAGATAGCAGCTATGCATCATGTTTCCAAAAACTCATGATTACTTCTCCCATTCAGAGTTTTTGTTCATTACCAATTTTCAAATCATTTGCTGATAACCAGTTTCCATATATCATATTTACTGTTCTATATTTTCCTGTAATAGACACCTACTCTTCTTCAAAGATGATGTCCATGTTTCCAAGCAGTGGTAGCCACATTTATTTATGACCTTGCCTCTGGCCATAAAAGATTGAACTGGGGTAAACACCTAATTGCAACTGGGCCAACTGAATTTGTTGTCTAAGATCTGAGAATCATACACTGTAGATATTAGTGCATACTAATTGCCTGAACTAAGGATATATAAACTCAAGGAATGTGAGGTGGTCATTTTCTGTACAGGAAAGTCACGTGTTAGACCTCAGTCTTACCCTTTGTCAAATGGGGTGATAATAACTGCCCTGCTCGCTCAGACACCTTGGGCGACATGAAAGGAAAGAAAGAAATTTGCAGAGAGAGAGCAGAATGAAGTAGACTTACAGAAAGGAGCAGAGATGGGAGGTCATTTGTCCCTCAGAGAAGGAGGTACAAGGAAGAGTAGCCCATGTTCCTGATAGCTTTCCAGTCCCTAGTTTCAGTACTTTGGTAGGCCCAGTTTCTCTTCCTGCTCTTGGATTCTGAAAATTATCCTATATAAGTTCATCTTTTTGGGCTGTGTACAGGGGTTATCTATTACCTGCAACTAAAAAGATCCTTGACTAAGATAACATTTTAACTAATTTAAACAAGTAATTTAAAAATTAATTTACATATTTGCTTTTTCACATTTCTATTTTTCGTCTCAATATAGGAAGGAAGATACAGACAGTGGAATATTGGTACTTTTTTTCACCTTGATACCCTTCATACTGAAGCTCTTCTGTGTTTATGATGTGTTCTGTTAGACTGGGACTTTGAATCGATGTGAGAGGAAAGCTATAAAAGCATCGGAACCGACTTGGTATGTTAACTCAGTTACTACATAATGATAGTATCTACATACATGAGCATTATTATGTTCTGACACATATAAGGAGAATGTATCACCCTGTCCCAATTTTCTGTCTTAATACATAGTCCGTACAACACCTCAATTTTCCTCAGGCTCTCCAAGCACCCTTGAATTTACTGTGTCATAAGGGGCAATTGACAGATCACTTCACCTCAGCCTGAACTTACTGGAGAGCCTTCCTTTGCTCTCTGCTTGAAATAGAAACATGTCCTTCATTTTGAAGGAGATATTTTTACATGCTTAGGCTGGACCCCCAAAATTTCCCTCAGGTATCAGGTTCAGCCTGTATTTGATAATATTTATACCCCCCTGGTCTTCATTTATCTGACCAAGAATATAGTATACTTGCAAATTCCTGCTCCACAGCTCATTTCAGTGTAATGCTACTTTATATGATATCAAGTCATGATATCAAGTCAAATAGGAAGATGGTCTAGGAGAGCTGATTTATTTCTGCTTGAGAAATGAGCTGACCTGTGAGGCTGACAATATTCTTCCAATAAATTCTCTTTTGCTTTAGTTAGCCTGGGTCAGTTTCTGTTGTTTGCAGCTGAAAACCCTCAGTGATTCTGAAATTTGTGCCATGAAGGTGGTTGTAGGTAACAGATCTTCGGGAAAACTAGGTTATTTGGAATTGGTTATTTGGCTGTGATGAAGCAACAGGTGGTGAAACTCATTCATATTCCAAGATGGGAAGCTAACATCAGACAACAAAGAATTCCATTATTGCCTCTGGCTATCAGGATCTAGAATCTACCTAGATTCTAGAAAGCTTTAGGGCAGGGGTCACCAACTATGGCCAGGGCTCCATCTGGCCTAAGCCTATTTCTGTAAATAAAGTTTTTTTGGAACACAACCATGCTCATTCTTTTACGTATTTATTTTTATTTATTTATTTATTTTATTTATTTATTTTTTTTTTGGTGGCTGGCTGGTAAGGGGATCCCAACCCTTGACTTTGGTGTTATCAACCTCATGCTCTAACCAAGTGAGCTAACCTGCCAGCCCTATGACTGTTTTCATATTACAAGAGTAGAGTTGAGCAGCTGCAACAGAAACTTTATGATCTGCAAAGCCTCAGATATTTAGTATCTGGCACTTTACATAAAAAGTTTGTCAACTCTTGCTCTAGGTAACTTCATGGTTTTGCCATCAAGTGTTAAAGGTATGAAAAATTCAGGAATTGTGAGATAGCATTGGATAAACTAACCAGTAAGAATGACAACTTTATAAATTCCTGCCTCAGAGCACAGAATGTTACTCAGGGACATACTATAATAACTCTGGAATGATCTGTCTCAAATAGTTACAGGGCTATGCCAAAAGTGAAACTTGTTTGATATAAGGTTGCTAAACTATTGATTTATGAACTATAGTATCTTAAATACTTTTTAATGAGATAGGGTACAATCGTAAAAACATTTTATAACAAAGAAATTCACTTGTTATCTTATTGTAAATTTCTTAAAAGAATCATTGAAACTACTTTTTTTTCTTTTTAATGAAACAGGTATCTGTTTAAGTGTGCTGATCTTCCTGGTGTCAGCAAATAGTTGTCAGTAGATATTTTTGAAGAAGAGAAAAAAGAGGTACATTTTTAATATGTTTTTTCAAAGTTTTTAACCATAAGTGCGAAAGTAACTACCTTTTAGAAGAAACTTACATTTTTAAAGCACATTTTGAAAGTGGTCATTTGGAATTTTGTTTATCATTATACGATTTTAAAGTTTAAGATGATAAAGTATGTCACCTGTAAAAACATATTTCTAAACTTAAAAACTGAAACAATCTTCTAACCTGTTTAAAATTTTTCTAAAAATAAGTTTTAATGTGTTTTGTTTGTGAAAAATGTGGAAATAAAATACTTCCCAGTTAACTTGCAAGGAATTTACTATCAAAATTTCAACAAATTCATAACAGTTCGATGCAACATAAGTATTAAGCGTGATTAAGCAAAACTAATGGTGCACTTCTTTTATTAGTATCGCCATATTTTTTTGTAAAGTGTTCTCTTCAGCTATGTCTACTAAAATAAAGTATAAACACAAACTCACCTTATAAATAAACCTTTGGAACACATGTCAAAAAGCATTAAGCCAAGTCATCAAGATTTATGAAATTTTAAAATTGTGGAACATAATTATGCTTCAAAAACTATGGAGCATATTCAATCACATTACATACATTAAGAAATATTTTCTTAATATTTTAGGGAAAGCAAAAAGTTGTGTTTTTTAAAAAACTAATTAATTGACTTTTTAAAAGAGTTATCTTTTGGTATCATTGATATTCTTTATGGTTTTTTTGTTTTCTATTTCCTTGATTTCTGATCATTAAGTATGGTTCTAGATTTATTAAGTTGAGAAAGCTGTCTTCTATCCCCAGCTTGCTAAGTGTTTTTCCTCAAAAATGGGTGATAAATTTTGTCAAATGCACTTTCTATATCTATTAGATAAACTCATATAGTTTTTCTTTTTCAGCCTGTTGACATGCTAAACTACACTTACTGATTTTTGAATGTTGAGACAGCTTTGCATTCCTGGAATAAACTCCATGTGATCATGATATATTATACTTTTTTTTTATATGTGACTTCATTCTATTTGTTAATATTCTGTTAAGGATTTTTGTGTCAATGGCATATTGATTTAAGAAGATAGATCTCTTCCACCATCTCTACCAGCTGAAGGACTTTTCTGATGCTGATTTCCTAGATTTCCAAGTAATTCCAATTCCCCTACCCCAACTCTAACCACCCTGTTATTTCATGTTGAATTCCCTTATAGTGACCACTGTTCTGGATTATCATATCCGCCAGCACTAGGATCTGCCTTATGAACCAGAACTTTTCTATAGTTCCTGAAGCTGCATGTACTACCAGTTCCTGTTCATTCCAAGGGATGAATCGATTTCAAGTTAGTTCCCAAACACTCGCAGTATTCTTTATCCTACTGAAGTTGGCACTCTCCCAACATGGAATTTAGTAATCCTTTGACAGCCCCTGGAATTCTTCAAGTGACAATAAAGGTGACTCAAGCCCCCATGAGTTCTGACATCTCTGTGCTCACTGAGATATAGCACTTTGCCCTTCCTATATCCTTTTGCTTGACTGTTCTCTGCATTTCTCTGTAGCATTGCTCCATCAGTGACCTTCTCTCCTATAAAAGCATACTGCAAAAAGTTCAGGGAAAGATAGAATTGAAAGATAATATGAATCTTTCCATGAACTTTTTGCAGTAGCCTTGAATTTTACATCTTTTATTTTTCTCCAATGGCTCTTTCTGATCAACGTATAAATATTCTCAAATATCTCTCAAATTAAAATGAAAACTACCTTCATTAAAACAATCAGCCAACATAAATAAATAAATACCTTGACTGTTTAGTTACTAATCTGTATCTTTCTTCTTCACAGCCAAGCTTCCAGAAAGAGTAATCTCTGCTTGTTGTCTCCATTTTTTCCTTTTGCTGTCACTCATCAAGCAATGTGAGCTTGTTTTTACCCTCAAAATTTCAATGACCTAGGTCACCAATGACTTAGTAACTACTAAATCTCCCAAAACATTGGAAACTTTACTTATGTCACATATTGGTAGAATTTGTCATTTTCTCCTTCTTTGATGGCTCTCTACCATCAAAGACATCAATATGGTATCTATCTCTCCTACTTATATGACCTGTGTTTTCTATGGTTCTGTATCTTAAACATTGATTCCACCCAGAGTTCTATTATTTTGCCTTTTTTCTTTACCCTTTAATATAGCAGGGCTCTCAACAAGATTTAGCAAGTAGATTAATTCTAATTTGTTAATCCGATTCATCAGAGTAATATAAGTTAGCATTACTGAGAACTTATTACATGCCAAATACTTTGTTGAATGCTTTAGATACATTCTCATTTAATATAATTCTCTCATGGCTTATGGGAGGTATATTAACAGCACTTTTCAGGCTTAGATAACTTGCATAAGGTCAGTGAGACAGCCGATTCAAGTCTGGGTCTTTTGACAGAACAACCTATGCCCTTAACAGTAACAATATTAATGTCCATGGCTTTTACAGCCATCTTTGTGATTCCCAGATATCCCTCCATGTCTCTCTCCTGAGGTCTAGAACTATGGCTACAATTGATAAGTTTGTCAAAGTCATGGTCTTTAGCTGTTCCAGTGTTCTCTTAGTGAACAACACCACCATGTACTCTTTTCTAATTAGAAATCCTTCACAGGCTCCTCACTGCTTGTAGGATAAGATTTAAGTTTCTTAACATGACATATAAGGCCCTTTATATCTGTCCCTTCCAACCTCTTCTGCTTTATACTCTGGTAACTCCTCGTGCCCCAACCCCTCACCCTTTACACTCCATTCATACTTGTAGTTGCCTAAACAGGATGCACCATCTCATATCTTACTCCCTCTGCGTGGCATGTCCTCTCTCCTCTTTCCCCAAATTTATCTGTCAGGCAAGTTTTCCTTCAATAATTAGGTCAGCTATTTACCACATTTGTGAAGTCTTTCTCTGAGTTTCCCAGGTGGGTTTGACCCTTTTTCCTCTGCCCACATTGCATGCGACTTGCATGTGATTCTGTTACAGCTTAAAACGAATTCAACTGGTTTGTACTTGTTTGTTTCCTCATTTGATTCTAAGAAAATGGATCCTGTATATTTTACAAGTATATGTCCTCATATATGTGTATTTTTCATGAATATGATCCTCTGCTGCCTAGCACATGTTCTCAGTAAGGATTTGTTGACTAACAATTAAAAAAGCATAGAAGAGAAAGGAGGAAAGAAAGGAAGGGAAGCAGAGACAAAGGGAAGACTGTCCAGAGTTCTAAGAAACTACTTCAGATTCCTTGTGGCTCTCTATCCCCTTTTCTGCTAAATAATCTTGGATCTCCCAATGCTGGTATTTAAATTATGGCTGAGACTTCTGTTCTAACTTGTTTAGATAATGCCAAAATCATCCTCTGCAGCCAAGTAAGTGCCTTCAAAATTCTCTCGCCTTCATTGGAAAATCTTTTGTCAGACACCAGCTTCTTCGCCAATCTTATTTTCTCTTCACTGACACCCCTGATATGTAACAACTCTCTAAGCAAAGAAAACACAATTTTCTTTTGAAAGTGCCAATGACTCTTAATGGTAGAAATACATTTAATAATAGTGCCATATTGCCCAGAAATAATATATTATATTTAAATAGTCTGTCTAAATATATTTCATTACAAAAAAAAAAATGCATCATGAAATACTTAGAAGCTACTTATTTTGACCATTTTATTCATTATTCAAATATGTATTAATCAAAAAACTTGCCAATTTCTTAAGGAAAGATAAATATATTTCTGGAAATTTTTGCATTTTAACTTTTTAGAATTAACAAAAGTATAAGTGATAAATAAAGAAAATAAATTGTCATTCTGAAGGTGAAGAAATCTGATAACTAAGAGATGGTTCATCTATATAGAACATTCTTCTTGTTTTCTAAGCAAGATGGAGCATGGGTAGGGAAGAGGGGCCATGTCAGTATAGGTAAAAAGAAACATAGTCAGTATACAATTAACCATATATTAAGGATTTTTCGCAAGTCAAGGTCTTAAAATGTAATCATTAATTAGGTGGAGAAGTCACTGCTCTTGACAATATGGGATATCTGTTAGTTCTATAGGAAATGTGGTAGGAAAGGCATTTATGATCTGTTATGCTAATAATTTGCCCTTAATTTCTTTCTTAGTTTTCATAAATTTCTCAGAAATGATATTTGCTAATGAAATAATTTGTCTTCCAAAATCAATCCAGTAGAAGGCAAACGTTTATGCAATAGAAGAAAAAACAGTTTTTAAATATTTAATTGATCAATAACTAAGTCTTAAGCAACAACTGCTTTTGTAGTCCACCTTTCTGTAGTCAGCATTCCTTCAACTAAGTCGCTACCAAAACAGTGCAACTCATTATCTCAGTCTTCATATTTACTTAAACCAAGGCTATGACTGCAACTACTTCTTACCTAAAAATAGCGAACAATATACTCTTCCTGCTTCCTTAGTAAGGCAAAACATTGTCCCAAGGACATTTATTCTCTAGATATGTTTATTCTCTGCATATGTTCTATCACTCTCCCCTGTTAGATTAGGTTTCATTTATTATCGTTTTACTCTTCCTTAAGCTATTTTAATTTCCTTCCCAAGATACGCTTTACAAAGCCACCTCCTGATCTTTCTCTCATTTACCTCTTGCTGTTGTTCCATTATATTACTTGTTCTTTCTTCAACAATTAGATTCTTGATTTCCCACTCTCCAACTTCTATTCCTATAATCCTCATTGAAAAGACATGCACATTTGGATTTCTAACAATTTATATGCTGTTTTGAGGCACATTATGTTGATATCTTATTTATTATGAAAGGCTACCAATTTTAGTTGCTATGGAACTCTTTGAGTTACAATAGCCTTTTTCTTTTTGTCATCAATAATACTGTAATTGCCTTTTGTTCTCTTGGTTTTCAGAGCATATAAAAACGTCTTCAGTTGGAATATAGAACAGCAGTATTCCCAAACCACCTCAGACTGCATGAATCCTAATCGTTTGCTATTAAACTACTTTCAAAACCCAGTAAGAGATGTGGGATTTACAAAAGTTTTTAGTGGAAATGCTGCCTGTTGAGACTCCTAGGAAACCTAAGTTTATTTATTTATTTATTAAATTAGATCCCTGGAAAGCTGCACAGTCATACCATATTAACTTAAGTCTCTCATAGAACCAAATGCTCTAAATTATATTTTAACAACTCTTGACTTTAATAGAAGATTGTTATAAGAAAAAAATAGGAATTTTCTTTTATATTGATTATTTTATTTGATATAAAAATAATGCTGAGGATTTTTAAAAATAATATGTGTTAATAGTTTCTATAAACAGGCTAAATGAGAAATTTCTTTTGGAATTAAGTTGCAGAGAATGACTAGGCTTTCCAGAAGTATTAGCATAACTTTTCTAATGATAGTTATAAAATAATGTATTTCTCTCTGGTTGTCTTTCCTACCCCTGGCTGCTAGGATACTCACAGCAAAATCTGATACACAATCACATCAATTATGTTGATGCTTTCAAAATTTTGGACAATTGCATACCTTCATGATGTTTGCCATATCCTCATGCTTCCCGAAGAATAATTTATATTCTAATTTAATTAAATAATTTTGTTAACAAGTAATTTAATTAAAAAATTTTGTTTAACATGTATCTTTTAAAAGAACACTTGGATTTGATATACTAAGTACATTTTTAATTCACATTAAAATAATATTAAGCTATTAAAATAAAAAATTGTTACTTGTGTACAATTTAAAATTATCTCACATACTATCAGTAGTACACATATCATAATTGGAAAACATTAACCTATGTTAACCTTTATTGGTTAACAACATAGGTTAATGTTTAATTGGCTTTTTTCTACTATATTTGGTTTTGATTTTCTATTTAATGACTTTATTGCATATGCTTTTGTTGCCTCAAAGTACCTTTGCTAAAGAAGCTGTTCACTGCAGGTGGCAGAAATCAAAGTGCAACTAGCTTTAGTTAAAAAGAAGTGAATTGGATCTATTGGTTCTCATAACTGAAAAGCCCAAGATAGACCTCTTCAGGCTAAGCTAAATCCAGGGCTCAATGACATGTAGGCCTTTTATTCTTCACCTCTCAGCTTTATTCTACCTAGCCAGGATTCTTGAATGGGCTTTCTCCCGTGCTGGCTCCAGAACTCATCACCGTCCAGCTTAGGAATAATTTCAGGAAAAAGAAACAAAACAAAACTACTTTTTACAACAAGAGCAAAGTCTTAGATCTGGCTGTCACTGCATTGGCCAGAGTCATGTGCCCATTACCGAACCAATGACTGTGACATGGCATTTGCAGTGTTCTGACTGATGATCCTTAGATCATGCACCTGGGGGACATGGGTCAGTTTCACCCACACTGCATAGACTAATGGTGGGAGAGAGAGTTTTCTAAAGGAAAAGAGGAGTATGGTTACCAGAGGTAGGGAAAATGAGTGACAGATAATCAAAAACATTAGGTGTACATCACAAAGTAGGGTGGCCAGATTTAGGGGGTGGAAACAAAACAAAACAAAACAAAACAAAACAAAACAAAACAAAAGAGGACACTGGCTACATTTGAATTTCAAATAAACAATGAATAATTATTAGTATAAGTATGTCCCATGCAATATTTGGGACTTTATTTGTTATTTATCTGAGATTCAAATTTAACTGGGCATTCTGTATTTTTATCTGGCAACCCTACCACAAAGTATATAAATAAATTCAATAAAAAAAGAACAAAATGTGTAAGATTAAGATTGACTTTAAAGGAATAAAAAAAATAAATCTCATATTAAGTAGTCACTTAATTCATCCAGTACTGTAGGTGATATAAATATTACATTACTACAGTAAAAATAAATAACATGTTTACAATCAAATTTCCATTATTTAAATAAAAAAACAAAAACAACTTGATCTCAATCATTTAAGCAACCTGTCCTCATGTTATTTTCATAGGCTTGGTTGATACAATTTAAGTATCTATATTTTCTACTTTCTGTTCTGTTCATCTGGTAAAGATCTATCTTATTAAGATATTTCCACTTATTTACCACTCCCGAATGTGTGAAGCTATAGGGCATTTTGGCTGCATTTACTGGGCAATGGCTGCTACAATATTTCCTTGATTCATCCCAAGACAAAGAGTCTCAGTATGTTTTTGGCTCATGTCACCTGATAGACTTGTGTAAGGCAGGCAGATTCATCAGTGTGTACTGAAATCTGCCCCACCCTTATTTTAGTAATAGCACTTCAGTTGCCATTTGAGGAGCTACATCTTCTTGTGTGTAGTCTTGATAAAAACTGTCAATCCAGGTGTCCTGCCATCTTTGAACAGATGAGCATGTGACCCAAGGCAGGGGAAGCACACAATTCTTGCCTGAAATTTGAGCTTCAAGAGGAGTTACTCTGGAACTGAAAAAGGAACTGATTCATTCTGATGGTGGCTAGAGGAGGAGATTGTCCATTAGTCCTTTAGCTATGATCCCAGGCAAATGAGATTGCCCTCAATTCTGTCCTGTGTAAGATTGGTGTGAGCCTCCCTATCCCTCTGATAATTTCCTTTTTGTATTCTAGAGTTTGATTCTGTTTGTAGACACCCATGAGCCTTTCTAAATAAGACCTCATATCATTTTGACATTTTAAATTGTATTTCTCCTGTCAGCTTATGAATCCAACATAAGAATCTACCAATATAGAAGTAGAATTTCTATGATACAGTCACAGTGAGAAAAACACAAATAATGAGTTTATTTCTTATGTCAGTTTAGTCTCCCCACCTCCAAGGGGAATTATGGATTCAAGCAAAAGAGTCTAACTTTATTAACCTCTCTTCTGCATTAAGTATCTATTATGTTCAAGATATAGTGTAAGGCTCTTAGGAGGATATAAAAATTAAGAACATAGTTTTGGATTTCAAAGAGTTATTAAAGCAGGTCTGAGATGGAGTTTAGTGGGTAGGCTGTATATAAGAGTGTCCATGGGATCTACACCTGTTGAAGAGAGGATGAGGAAGCAGGAGAAAGCAGATGGAGAAGCTGAATTGTGAAGCAAACCAGCAACAGTCTTGGCCCATTCCAGGGAAACCTGTGGAGTGAGAATGGCCTTTCAGAGTATTCCCAAGATGGTGTCAGTTAGTCATTGAATGTGAGCTGTAAGGAAGAGGTGTGGCTTTGACTGAGGTGGCTCTCTGCAATTGGAGCAATCCTGAAGGGGCTGGCAGGAAGGTTGTCTGCTGACAGCCCTCCGAGCAGCTCGAGTAACAAGTCCGCCTGGAAGGAGGATCTGGGTGACACAGAGCAGTGTCCACTACAGTTAACCATCTAGTGCAAGAAATTATGACATGCAAACACCTGTCTACTTTATAGTTATATATAGGCTTTTTCCAAATAATCTCACAGAGTAAAAATAACTGCCTCAAATCCATAAGGGAAAGAGATTTGAGAAAACAAAAACAAAAAGTTGACCATTTACTAACACAGGTAAAATGTGATATGAAGACTTTTGGATTTCACAGACCAGTAAAATTTTCTTTAAAAACTGAGATGATAAATGTATGGTTACCAGCTTTTATTTTTGCCAAGTGTATTAGTCTGTTTTGTGTTGCTATAACAGAAATACCTGAGACTGAGTAATTTATAAAGAACGGAAGTTTATTTGGCTTACAATTCTGGGACAGCTGCATCTGGTGCAGGCCTCAGGCTGTTTCTATTCATGGCAGAAAGCAGCAGGCAGCCTGCGGTTACAAGCAGATCGGGAGAGAGAGAGAGAGAGAGAGAGAGGAGAGGAGGTGCCAGGGTCTTTTAAACAACCGGCTTTCACAGGAACTAATAGAGTGAGAACTCACTCAGTCACCCCCACCTAGGGAGAGCATTAATCCATTCATGAGGGATCCGCCCCCATGACTCAATCAGTTTCCAACACTGCCACATTGAGGATCAAATTTCCACATGAGTTTTGGTGGGGACAGCACATTCAAACTCTATAACCAAGTAAGGGTGCCTCATTTTGTTTTTTACAAACATAGTCATTAAAGAGGCAGAATATTTTAATAGTATAAGTTAGGCTGGATGTAATATCAGAACAAAGGGCAGTTCTTTCAACTGAATAAATATACTTTGTTAAAAATTCACCACATTGTTCTTATTTATCTCATTTCATTATGGACAGCAGAAAAGATTGGCCTTGATAATTTGTCTGTGAACTGGCATTTGGAAATCATTGTGGTAAGAAGGATATTAAGAAAAAAAACCTACCACGGAAGTTTCAGGGAAGACTTTGCAGAAAAGGTGATATTAAAGCTGGACAGTCCTGGAAAGACAGGCAGCAGGATGAATCAGGGCAGAGGTTTCTGGTTGGGTGAAGTGTGTGAGTAAAGGCATGGAATTGGGAAGAGCAGGGCGTAATCACACAGTGAAGTGTAGCAATCCTGTTCAGGAGGAACATGAGTCACGTAGAGGAGTGTTCAGAAACAAAACTAGAGTACATTGGGGGCAGATTATTCAGTAGACAATGTGGAAGTGGTAGAGGTTTTTGAGCAAAGAACTTACATGATCAGAGTTATGCTTTTTTTTTTTTTTTTTATAAAGATGACCGGTAAGGGAATCTTAACCCTTGAGTTGATGCTGTCAGCACCACGCTCTCCCAGTGAGCAAACCGGCCATCCCTATATAGGATCTGAACCCATGGCCTTGGTGTTATCAGCACCGCACTCTCCCAAGTGAGCCACGGGCCGGCCCAGAGTTATGCTTTAAGAAAAGTAATTTATCTGTAAGTAGGTTTCATTTATTACATATGCTTAAAATGGGTTACATGGCAGAGATTCTGTGTCTTATTATGAAGCTATTGTTGTAGTCTGTGAAGGGTAAAAGGAAGTCATAGATTAGGGATGTGGCATTGAGAATATAAAGGAGGAGGTGGATGTGGTAAATATAGTAGGAATAGAATCACTAGGACTCGGCAATTTACTGGGGGTCTTAAGGAGAAGGAAGAGAAAAAGATAGTGGTAGATCCACTAACAGAAAAAGAGAGTGAGAAAGAGATAGATTTTAGAAAGAAGATGAAAAATATAGTTGCAGGCATCTCAAATTTAAATATTCTGCCTTGGGAAGAGTAGGATGAAGAGAAGGTCTGTTTCCAAAAATGCTTTTTCTTCCTTGCTATTATATCAAGAATAGTCCAGCTTCAACAGACAACTAAATAGAGGCAGTCTTCACTTTGCATGATACCATATTACCTGAATCTTGTGCATATCAGAACTGTTTGCTCACTTTTCAATGAGATCAAATCTCAGTCAACATGGTACGTGTAAAATGAGGTCTGCCTGTATGTAGATTTCAATAACTACATATCAGAGTTGCTATACTTTAGCACTATTAATATTTTGGATTGCATAATTCTTTGTTTTGAGGGGCTGTCCTGTGCATTGTAGGATTTTTAGCAAAGTCTCCAGCCTCTACCCACTGGATGCCAGTAGCAACCATCATTGTGACAACCAAAAATGTTCCACACATTGTCAAATGTCCCCCTGGGGGACCAAATCACCCCAGATGAGAACTGCTGCAATATATGTACATGCTCATATAGATGGACAAATATAAATTGACTTCAATAGTGAGAGATGAGGCTCCTTATTATTGACCCATGTATGTGATTGATAGTAAAATACCCAACTGAGGGCATCATGGCCACTTCATGGCCAACATTTCCTTCTGTATTACTTCTACATAAAGACTATTCTTTGTTGTATGGCCACTGGTGAAATCTATTAAATTTATTGTTTTACTTTTGTATCTTTTCCTCATGAATTCATAAAAGAATAAATCATCCTTACTGGGTAGCAGGAGTCTGTTGCTGCTTTCCTGCATAATTCTATAGCCAGTACTCATATTTTAAGATGTACTTGATTTCAGTTCACCTAGCTTCTTATTCTCCTCAGCTCATCATTCATATATGTTGGTAATCCTAAATTTTTTTCCATATATATTCAAGTGGTGGAGCTATGTTATAGTGTTGCACCTCCCTGGTAGTATACTGGCTGCGATTCAGAACCTTCTGGCTATTATAATATATTGACATTTTTTGGTATGAGCACTTTGTACATGATACCCATGATACCAATTACTTGGTTTAATTTTGTGTGCCAGCTTGACTGGCTACAGGGTGCTCAGGTTAATCATTATTTCTGGGTGTGTCTGCGAGGATGTTTATGGATGAAATTAGCATTTGAATTGGTGGACTCAGAAGTAGATTGCCCTCCGCATTGTGAGTGGGCATCATTCAATCTGCTGAGGGCCTGAGTTAAACAGAAAGCAGGAGGAATTTACTTACCGCTTTTGCTTCTTGCCTTTCTGCTTGAGCTGGTACATCTCATCTCACCTCCAGCCTTCAGGTGAAATTTACACTGTTAACTCCCTTTGTTCTCAGGACTTTGAACTCAGACTGAATTACAACACTGGCTTTCCTGGGTCTCCAGCTGGCAGAGGGCAAATTGTGGAAGTTCTCAACTTCCATAATTGCATGAGCCAATTCCTTATAATAAATCTCCTTTTTTATGTATGAAAATCTGGAAATTCAGGAAAGCCAGTGTTGTAATTCAGTCTAAGTTTGTAGGCCTGATATATGTATATATCTCCTACTGATTCTGTTTCTCTGGAGAACCTTGATTAATACACTTGGATTTGGAGAGAAGTCAGTAAGACTGGAAGCAGAGTGATTAGTGGATAGAATCCAGAGGTAACAGCAATATCCAGTCATAGTTCAGGCAATAGTAGGCATTGGGGGGTCCAGGTTTTAAAAGTGGGGCATCTGAACAGGTGGAAAGTGCATAATCATGGGTACCTGAGACATGTGATACTCTGACATCTAGGTGGAGTTGTTATCTGAGAGGCTGGTACACAAATAATGGGACTTCTAACCATTAAAAATTACGTTTCTGGTACAAAATTTTAAACCCAGAAATTGAAGTTTTAAAAAATATATATTGTCCCTCATCTTAGTGGTAGGAATGAGCAACTAGGCAAAAAACTGGGATTGAAACTAGGAATAGGAACAAAGTAGTTGTCCAATTATTTGAATTATGTAGTGCAGGAATTGTGACTTGTGGAATAGTAAATAAAACCAATGGTAAGTGGAGTCTCCTTGGAACAGAATGATAAAAAAAATTGGCTTAAAGCCAACCTCTACCTAAAAAAAGCTGATTGGGTACTTTCTGCCTCAAGTCAGAAGGAAGTGCAGTGAGGTGGACAGATCAAAGGGTGCAGTGGTCTGTCAGCCAAGCAAGGGGTGGTGAAGCTGATAGTTGATGTTACAGTTAAAGGACTGGATTTGATGGCAGTCCAGACCATACCCGTCAAAAGAACTGATAGTACCAACTGTTGATAAAACACTGTTTGTCTGCTAAGATTCATTGGTTGTCTTTTTTTGGTTTTCTTTTTTTACATGTTATTGGAACCCTGTATTCTCTCAGTAGAATATGTTTGTGATGGTTTTAGTCTATTCTTGCCTATGGAAGCCACTGGAAGTTTTTAGTCTTTTTCCCTGATTTTGCTGCAGACACTCTTTGTTTCTTTAAATGTTATGGTCAATTAAGAAGTTTTTATTGTTGATGAAACAAATGATCCATGTGTTTTTCTTATGTGAGGTCCTGTTCGTGCACGTATATAGGAAAGAATTAATAAAACTGTTGTTTATCATATTTGAACCTAGTTTTACATATTAAAATAATTAGGTACTTACTATTTCAGTTATGTAATACTTACCTATTTATGAATAATGTTTCCTTTGTTATTTTATTTAATTATTTCCCTCTTTTCTATGGAAGATTAAGATAAGTATAAATTGACCACTATCTGAAATTACAGTATTGGTTTTAAAGTTTCATATTAATTTGTACTTATTCAATTTTATGCTAGTTCAACAAAGAATAACTACAGTGTACTTAAATACTTTGGGGATAAATTTTATCACATAGAATGTTTTTACTTAATGTATTAGTCTGTTTTTCATTGCTTATAGCAGAATACCTGGAACAGAAATTTTTTTAAAAATGACATTTATTTCTTACAATTTTGGAGGCTGGGAAGTCCATAGTCCTGGGGGTGAATTTTGTGAGAGACTTCTTGGTGGGGCCTCCCTACAGAGTCCTGTGGCAACACAGGACATCACATGGCAAGAATGGCAGGAGAGTTTTCATGTGCTCTCCTTATAAAGTAACCAGTCAATAGCCATGACAACCCATTAAACTATCAACCTATCTCTCCATGAATGGATTAATCCAATGGAGTGATGGGTTTAAATCGTCAACCCCTTACTCCATGAATAGATTAATCCAATGGAGTGATTAATCCATTTTAATCCATTCATGAGTGCATAGTCTTCATGAAACAATCACCTCCCAAAGACCCCACATTTCAATACCATAATTGGATTTCCCACTCTCTTAACACTGTTACAGTGGGAGTCAAGTTTCCAACACATGAGATTTTAGGGGGCACATTCAATTCATAGCACTCAATGTGCATTTCTAACAAGGTATTATCTTTTAACAATTCAGTTTTACCTTGGGGTGTGTGTGTGTGTGTGTGTGTGTGTGTGTGCATGGACAGGTGTGTTTGTGTACATTTTCTTTACAGCAACCAATTCATTGTTTGAGTCAAACCTTTACTATTTGCTTGACTTTAATCCCTCCCACTCGTGATTCAGAACTCAAAGGAAGCTCAACCTATATAGGAATTTTTTAATTGTTCAAATTGAGCTTTCCTCTTTTTTTTTTAGCAATGTTCATTCTTTGTTTTAACCTCTCCCCTCAAGTTCTCTGCTTTTTAATTAATGAAATTATTTGGCCAGTCATTCAATAAATCCATATTCATCCAACCATTGATCAAATATTTGTTTCACATTCTGTCATCTTGGCAGTCTGCTAGGCACTGGGGCATCAAGGGTGGATGAGATGTTGTCTCACATGCCCAATTCTTGCCCCTATGCTTTGCTCACTCAGTGTGACATTTTCCTCTGCCTTGTCCTTTCATCAGTCACCAAATCCTGTCAATTCTGCCCCTTCTTCCTGCAGAATCTGTCCCTTTATGCTTTTACCAGTCTTCACTACCACCATCCTACTTCAGATGCCTATATTTTATCATTGGGATAACTGCAACTGATTTTAATGGTTCTCTCTTCCTCCGCTGATTCATATTTAATACTACAGTCATAGGATCTTACTGAAATGCAAATCAGATTTTGTCTAAGGTACTCAAAAAGACTTCAGTATTTTCCATTCCCCTTACAGTGAAGTCCAGATCATTAACATTCTTCTAGGCTTTTCCTGATCTGGTTCACATATATTTTACCTGTCTCATCTCCTGGCACTTCCTCCCTGAAACTCTTCAGTTCGTTGAACATGTGTTCTCTCACCTCTGAGTCTCCTGAGGCTCTTACCCTTCTGACTCTTCATCTTGACATTCTCTATTTCCCATCTTCTTTACCACACTTTTCCTAGCTAATTCCGACTCATACTTAATGTTTCTGCTTAGGTATCACTCTTCCGGGAAGCTCTCTGGTTTAGGTATCTCTTCTATGTGCACCTTTACCTGAGACTACCTCTACTTGTTTTTATGCCCCTCCATAAGAAACTAGAGAGCAGGGAAAAATGTCTTTTCCACTCTGTATAGCTGGAGCCTAGCCTAGTGCTTGCTACATTGTAGGCACTAAATAAGCACACGAATGAGTGAACAATTGAACAAGAGAACAACTCAACAAATATTTTAAGAAAATACTTATAAATCTTCTTAAAAAATGCCATCAGAGTCCATGTTCTATATTCCATACAAGAACTATAAATAGAAAATAACCAATGACTTTGTTGTTAGTCCTCAACCACATATATATAATAAGACAAAAAAATACAGTAGAGTAACTCTGCTTTGTGCCATATACAAAATGTCTCAGTGCAGCCAATGTAGCAGGGACTTAGATTTAGCATTCTTGATTCTGTTCTCTGGATTTTGTTTTCTCTTTTTCTTTTTTCTCCTCATTTAATAACTCCCAAAGAGCCTACTCACCTTCTTTTGATCATTCTCCATATGAATCTTTAAAATAGCAAACTTTCCTAGGCAACTGGTATAACAGAACCCCCCCCTAAAACATAAGTTGGAAGATCTGCAGCTATACGGGTAACAGAAGAGACTACATGCCTCTCAAGTTTGCAAGCTCATCTGGTCAGGCCACTTTACTCCTCTGGAAAATGAGAGGAGTTGGATTAGAAGAGATTCTCCTAGGTACATCCAACACTTACCATTCTATATTCCATTTTAAATAGAAATGAATTTACACATTATCAGTTTATATAAAATTTCAAGAAAATACTACGTAAAATAAGATATATTTCTGTATGTCTCTGCATCCACGTTATCTTAATGTGCATGTAAATCTTTATATGGCAGAAATCTCATCTTCAAATTGGACTGGGCCTATTGCCAGGACTCAGGCATGACTGGACTTCTTCTAGAAACTGTAAGACAAGCCTAAGAAGAGCCTTATTTTTATGGGACGATTGGCATGAGGACTTTTGTTCCGGACTGCAGGAAGTCTGAGGAAGTTTTATGTATGGCAGCCTGGGAGCTAGAAACAAATGTGATGGAGGGCAAGAGTTGTCTTTCCCTGAACTTTTGTTAAATAAGAGCCCCTGGGGAGAGGTGATTTGGGTGGAAGCTGAAGGCATTCTTTTCATGAGCAAAGACAAGGTTTGGGAGAGCAGCATTTTCTGCATTTTGGGCAGGACGCATTGCAGCACAGGCACAGTGAGTTGTGAATGGAATGTGATGCTTTTTCTAACCCTTAAACGGCAGATTTGGGGTGCTCAGGGAGATGTAGCTTGTGGTAGTGATAATGCATTCCTCCTCAACTGAGTTTGGTGAAAGAATCAGTTGTTGAACCCAGGCAATACACCCCTGGAGATGGAAAAAATAATCATGGTGAAGGGGAATTTTTCAACAGACCACTATCTTGTGAAATACATAAAAGAATAACAAGCTCATCAAATATGAGTAATTACTATTAACAAAACCTCATTTGTATCCCCAGGATAATGAGACCATTTCTAAGCCATATACTGCCATTGTGACATATTAATGGGAGAAATTCTCCCACCATTATTCATACTTGCTCTGTGTAGAATGGTAGCCACTGGTCATATGTGTCTGTTGAATACTTGAAATGTGCCTGATCTGAATTGAGATATGCAATGAGTATAAAAAATAAACACTGAATTTCTGAGACTTAGAAGGAAAAAGGGATATAAAATATTAATAATTTTGACATTGATTATATGTTGAAATGATAATATTTTGGATATATTGGGTAAATAAAACACATTGCTAAAATTAACTTTCATTAAAAAAATTTTTTTAAATGTGCTTACTAGAAAATTAAAAATTATACATATGGTTTACATTATTCTTGCATTGGACAGGGCTGACTGATACTTAACATTTGGGCACTAACTCATATGCCACTTATTTTACTTTTTAATTCACGCATGCAAACATTTCTAGCTTAATAAAATTATAAACTCCTTGAGGATAGATTCTGTTTCTATTTTTTATTTTTCCAGCTGCTTAAAGCACTGTTAGCACTTGATAGATTTCACTATACACTTGTTGATTTGAATTAATTTAAAAAAGACTATATACTTCCATAAAACTGTGAGCCACTTTTAGATTGTGTCCTAGATAAGTGCACTTTGATTACAAACAGAACTTTATATTGTTATAAAAAGTATTCAGTTCAGAAAATGTGCTAATGAATGCATAATTATTTTAGTTCCATCATGAGCTCATTTTTCCATCTTTTGGTTTTATATTTCTAAAATAGGAAATTTAAGAAAGGCCTCAGGGTAAATTTCTTCATTAAAGTTTATTTCTATAAGCCTTTGTTGATTCATAATAATTGGGAGAAAAATTAGCTAAATTCTTAAAATTCCAAATTATTATTTATATTTTTAATTACTTATTTTGAAGTAATTTTCCCACAGAAGACTTATAAGAACAGCACAAGAAGCTCCTACATACCCTTCAAGCAGATAAAGCAGATAAATCAATTGGTATTTTTTTTGCCACATTAGCTTTATCATTCCATATCTATTTATCTTTCTGTCTACTTATCTATCATCTAGTCATATTATACATTTTTTTCATGCATCATTTAAGAGATAGCAGCAGACATTATACTTCTTTACCCCAAAATACATCAATGAGTATTTCCTAAGAATAGAGATATTCATGATACAATGCTCAAATTCATGATGTTGAACACTAATCCAACACAATTATCTACTATACAATGCATATTTAAATTTTGCCAGTTGTCCAAGGTTCAACTTGAAAGTATGTATTGTGTTTAATTGCCATGTCATTTTTAATTTCTTTTAATTTAGAATAGTTCCCACCTCTTTTTTTTTTTTTTTTTTTTTTTTTTTTTTTTTTTTAAAGTGATTTTTTC